>NW_027105869.1:263797-270586 GCF_000696795.3 Halyomorpha halys
CCAGACTCGATCAAAAGCTTGTTCAACATCGAGGAAGACTCCCGTGCAATAGATTACAATTGAAAACAACTAAATAAAGGATTCATTGCGATTTTTTTTCGTAACCTACTTTATTATTAAGTTCGTTTAATACATGCATTTACAGGAAAATGATATATGTATAACAGTGAAATGCATTGTGGTATCATAAGGTTAGGTGCAGGGTCCAATTAAGTTAATAACATGTAGCTAAATCCAGTGGATTATTGGAACAGGGAGGGAAGTTCCGCTGGTTAGAAAAGTTGTCAAGTCGTTCCATGTAAACCATTGATAAACATAATTAACCAACTTAATTAATTTTATGGGTAAATCTAAAATTAAATAAAACACCGGGATTAATTTTTTTTGGCAAATAATTGAAATATTAATTAAGATAGAGGGGTTAATTACTTAATTTTAGCCTATTCTTGTTAGACTTCCTATTATCAAGCTCACCAAAGAATTGTAATAATTGCAAAAAATCGACTTTTTTGCCGGTACAAATTTAAATCTTGAAGCAAGGATTTTTTCAGGAGGAAACGTAAACAAAATAAATTAATAAACATTTTCTATGAAATTTTAACATAACGAAGCTAAGTGAGCAATGAAGCTGAAATGAGCAATGAAGAATCGTATGTTTATAAACACTGTAGCGACTATAAGAAGGGGTGAGGACGCTCAGAACTCAAACAATGGCCAGGTTTGATCTGGTCCATATTGAGATCGGAGAAGTCATTTGTCCATGTGATTGAGGTCCATCTGCTCCTACCGTCACTGATAGAGCGTGCCATATTGCGCATCCCTTGCGCAACTTATTGCGCCGCAATCCGACCGTAGATAAACCGCGACTAATTGCCTTTATGTCCCTATGACAGGAGGGGGGGGTCTTCAGATTTAATAAATGATTGATTTCATCTTTAATATGCATTAGAGATATCGTTAAAGGCGGCTCCATACGTTCGTGACTGAAAATTATTTATACTGTTCAGGCGACTTCTGATAAAGTACACATGATTTAGACAAAGGTTATGTCTACTATATCAGTCTGATGGGTCGATTTATTAATTATGAAAATCCACATCCTTGCCTTTTTTGAATACTGAAAATTAAATTAAAACAGAACTGATATGTAGATTCAGAAGAGTAGGTGAATCGGTGAGGAATTATCATGGAGTCAATTCCTCTGAATGAATTCAACTCAAACAGTGATTCTCACGAAAGTCATGATTCATATGGAGTCCGTCGACTCTCAATTCATTAAAATTTTATTAAAAAAATATATGTATATACTTATTTTTATTTATATATATAAGGGAGATGGTGAGGCATAGCTCAGTGGTAAGGCACTTACCACCATACTTAATCCAAGGACCCGGGTTCGAATCCGGCTGTGGCAGATAATTATTTACTCAGTTACTGGCTATAGTCAACCCTGTGAGTTCGAGAGCTCTCCGGGGTCCACCCAGCCTCTTAAAGTGGATACTTTTATTGGATAAAAATCTGGCATTCGAGCGTAATTCTAACTAAATCACCTATCACAACCGTTAGTCTAGTAACAGAACTTCCTTATAAACCTCTGTCTATTTGTGGTTTATTTACAGATTGATTTTTTTTTTTTTTAATATTTATTTATTGCTATTTACAACTGTACATTATAATACATTTAGTAAATCTGATCTAAGTTAAATTGGAGTGTTACAGGCGTGTAGAGAAACTAACCATTGGTAGCACTCTAATAACATTTTGCATTAGTTGGTCTCGAGGCCATCTTCTTTTCAGGCGCCTCGGAGGATTGTCAGGAATGGAAGAGGATGCAAGATTAGAAACTAGGGGGTTTGATTGGTTGGAGAGTTTATAATGGAAGGAGTGATATCTGGTTCGGGCCAGATCGGTTACATAGGGAAGATTAAGTTTATGTATGATCTTATTTGTGACAAAGTAAGGAGCATTGAGGATTTTACGAAGGACTTTTGATTGTAAGGATTGAATACAAGAGGAATTCGAAGGTTTAGTGGAGCCCCAAAGCTCAACTCCATATGTTCAGATTGGCCTTATTACAGTCATGTAGATCAGTCTTTTGTAATATGTTGGAAGTTTAGACCGTTTGTCTAGAAGTGCTGTAATAGTCGAAATCGACGTGCAATTTCCTGTCTTTTCAGTCTGGTGTGAGGATTTCAGGTTAATCGTTTGTCCAAATGTAGTCCAAGGTAGCGGATCTGTTCGACAGGGGTAAGAGTACAGATTTAGTTTTATTACTTTATTACAATGTAAATTGCAGCTTGTGAATAAGTGCCCATGGCTATTAAGGAGAAGAGTAAGTTCACAGTTCAACCAAGTAAATTTTTATTTTTTAAATTTAAGGCCGAATCTAAGGCTACATCTGAATAAACAAATAACTTGGAATCCCCATGCAAGACTTAAACGACAGAAAGCTCGTCGCATCGGAATTTTAAAATACAAGAAAAACGGCCTAAAATTTCAATGAATCACAAAATATTTATTTATATGACCATAATAAGCCCTATATATTTTTTTGGGGGGGCTCCACTAAACCGTCACATTCCTCTCGTATCCAATCCTTACAATTACAAACTACTACTCCTACGAAGATAAAAGTTATTAACCATTGTATAGTAAATTTAATTAGCTTCCATTAAAGTGTTAATAAACGTCCGTACGTTGAATGGTTTTTGAGATATATAGATTTCTCAAAATAAATTCACAAACTACTGATCTTGCAGTACGTTCGTTTATGAAATGTTGCTATTTAAAAAGCTATATTATACTATTGAACGTAAATAGCACTATTAGGGCTAACATTTTAGCAAATTTATTAAATGATGTGATTTTAGGTTCTTTAGTGTTGTTGGTAGTCTTAATGATATAGAGCTCTGAATAAGAAATCAAGTTTTTTTAACGTTTGAAATAACCGCCATTATTTATTACCCCTACTTATACTTGGCAGACTCATCAATTTTGACTAGTAATTATACATAGTTTTTATTAAATTAATAAAAAATTGGGGTGAAAGAACTGGTTTTTTCTCCTCTTTGGGTCTTGTACCATTGGATTATCCATAAAGATTGTATCACGCCATTGTAACATAACACACAGCACATTTAATAGCATATTTTAGTAAATAAACTTAGAAATTTCGATAAATAAATAAAAATAACTAAATGTATTTCGTATTCAAGCAGTTCAACTTTAAATAAACAAACCTTTTATGAAGGAATGTTTTCAAATCCCATTATAAATATACTAGGGGAAAAGTAACGACATAATTTGAGTAAATATCAAGGGATTGAGAGGCGGAGCGCCCCCCACCCCCTCGGAATAAAGGTAAAACGATTAGAGGAGAAAGATAAAGCGGGGAAAAGGGAAACAGATTAAGGAGAGGAGAAATTTAATATCTGTAGAGGGGAAGACTGTTGCGAAGACTGGCCATAACACACCACAACTCTCTGGAGGGGGGGGGGGTAACATTACCATAAAATCCATAATAGGCCTCTAGCTTCTACTGCCAACGGCCATCGCACCTGACCGCTGTCCGAGTGCCTCCATGTAATAATCGCTGCATACATTTGCATACATTATATATCTCGTAGGGATGTTTGTATTTATTTAGTCCCTGCCGGGGCGGGGGTTGGCAGGGGACCTTCATGCTTATATTATCAGCTGTCGAGCTTGTTAAAAAAAAAAAATCGTTGTTTCTTTTCATTTATTATTTTTTCATTGAGATAAGATAAAGATCATAGATAGGTTGTCAAACTTTAGGCCTGCGAACCACTGAATTTCAGAAGTTTGAAGATCCAGAATTTTAAGTTTAATTAGTTTTTTTTTTAACAGAATTAACCAATTATCTTAACGTTTTGAACTCGAGTCTACAAGATAATATAGAATCAAGTTCAATCAGTCAACTTTGTTTACCTAACTAAGGGTATCCACTTAATGAGGCTGGGTGGACCCCAGAGGGCCCCTGAACCCACAGGGATGACTTACGGCTACAGTGAAACAGAAAATAATGATCTGACACAGCCGGATTCCAACCCGGGTCCTTAAAGTGAGTAGCACAGTCCCTTACCAATGAGCTATCCACTCCCACAATGAATTATTATTAATGATTTAAATTTATAGAAGAGTGGAGCAGCTCAATTGTTCAAGGCACTGGACAAATTAATAACTCATGGAATTTATTCATACATGGAATAACTCACGAGATTGGATTCGACTTCAGCTTGGACAAAGAGCCTCCTTATTTTATTAAAAATTCTTACTAAAAGTTTTTTAAATGAATATTGACAAAATGGTTGATTGGCAAGGAGAGGCTGCGGTTGGAGGAAGGATGACAAGATCAAAGGTGATACAGAGGAGAGCTGTCATTGGCCAGATCTAATTTGCCAACTAGCTCATTGGCTGCGGCCTGCCACCGACGCCCTATTAACACCTACCTCTCTCCCGGCTAAATTAATATAACGCCGTCTCTTATTGGTCCTTCCTCGCTCTCTCTCCTAATCTCAATTAATAATAATAATTATAGCATTGATAATATGAATAATTATTGTTCTACCTCTACAATAATTGTGGTTCCCGTAGGTCCCTTATAATTGAGGTTTTACCTTTAGGACACCTAAAAAAAAACATAAAGATATGTCGTTCGCTAAATTTATGGTTTATTTAGAACATAAAATATCTGGGTTATATTTATTTTGATAAACCAAAAGGAAAGAAAATAGTTGCGGAAAGATCAACACATTTCATAAAAATAAATCATAACCTAAAGGAAACATGTATTTTACAATGTTAAAAATAAAACAAATATAGAAAATTAATGCATAGCAATATATCGAACATGATTGTCAAATGAACAATTGACAAAAAAAAAATGTGTATTCAAATGAAATAACAAAATGTCTTTTGTGAGACTGGCGCCAAACTAAGAAAGACGTCCAAAATTGCAACTAAAGACCTCCGGAAGGTGAATAGAGGGGCCCCTGAGGAGATTATGGAGCTTAGTGCTCGACTGCAATGTGCAAGTAGAGAATTGCAGATGTAATGAACTAGTTCTGGAGTAATCTCGGTGGGAGGTGATTGCACCCATGCTTTTTGTTTTAATTAAAAAATATGTTTTAGGGATGGTTTGAATAATTATATTCAGTTGTATATAAAACCTTTCATAAAAACATTAATTAATAATTATATCATAACAAAAGAAAGGTGGTAATTTTTTTATAAACAAATTTTGAGTATAGACAAATAAATTCAAAATATAATTATTCAATGTAAAACAAAATAATACCTAGCCCATGCTTATAACCTACAGACTGCGACAATAACTATATTGTTGTTATTACGTTCTATCATGACTTAGGAATGAGTTGCAGCTTCTGAATCGAGTCATAATAGTATCGCTGCAGCTATGTGAAAAGAATAATTATTTAGTTTACCCTAAATTTCACTAATCGTAGTCTAAACTGTGATGGTGCAATCGGCCCAAAGCGTGGTAGAAACTAATTTTTGAAATTATTTGCAAATGTATGTTCTACGAGATGGATTTCATTCATCGGACTCCTACTGTTATTATTATTATTAATTATAAATTATTATTATTATTGCTATCATCAACTCCTATTTTATGATTACAAACTATCTTACCTGGGAGTCTTTGAGACCTAGCTTCTCGGCTAACTTCTTCCTGTCTGGCTTGGAGATGTACTTCTGGACCTGGAACCTCTTCTCCAGACCCTTCCTCTGGAGGTCGGAGAAGACGGCCCTCCTCATCATCCCTCTCCTCGGCTTGCCCCTTTGGCTCTGTGCCCAGGGGAACGTCCCAGGGAGTGGAAACACCGTCGTTCCAGCCAACCCTCCGTGGCCGCCGCTACCTGGGCAGTCCCAACTCCTTTACTATATTTGTATATATTACATTTATATATATATCAATATTAAAGGTTAATGTTCCTATAATACTGCATATCATTATTGAACTATAATTTTAAATAATTTATTGTCGTGGAAGGATAAAATTTTTCACCTCAATACAGTTAATACGTTTACAACTCAGCGTTTACTTATACTAGGGGTATTCGTGATGACGTGTTAAATGTAAAATGTTTAGCCATGCTAAAAGTTATAAGTATTGGATTGTGAGCAGCCCTATTTAAATGTTAAATACATAAGAGCTCCTAGTGGATTTTTTGAGGAACTTGTTTTTAAACCTTTCCTTTCAAAACTTCTTGTTATTGTTTACTTCTACGTTTGTATTAAAGTAATTTATTACAAAATGCCTAAATTGAGTGAAAAGTAGATATTGTGTTAGAGTTTGGCTACTGAGTGCCTTATTGATCTTCTAACTTGTAAGGAAGAGAATCAAGATGAGCTAATTGACAACTGTCATTACATTATTATTATTGTCATCCTTTGCTTTATTAGTTTTAAAAACATTCTAAACAATACTAACACAATCAAAACTCAAATAACGATTAACCTGACACAACTAAAAACGAAACGATGACAAAGCTGATATGTTTCGTGACGTCATTCTACATTTAACAGGCCTGGTTGTTGTTGTTGTTGTCTGGGGCTTAAGGGCGTAAAACCCTGAGGTCATCAACGCCCATGTTTCGTGCTTTATATTTTATTTCTATAATTCTATTTCACTTTAAATAATTTCGAGAAAAAAAAATTAAATAATTACTTCTGTTGGTATTTTTTTATTATGTATAACAGATTTTCTGGTTTAAATCTTATTCAAAAGGCCATTCCTTTTTAAGA
>NW_027105869.1:275331-278130 GCF_000696795.3 Halyomorpha halys
AGGATAAAGTGGAGGGAGGTTGGGTAATGGTGGGGGGTTCGTATAGAGTTGATCTATTTGTAGTCTCTGACGACTTCTGGTCAGGCCTGGTAACAGGCTCTCTACAATGTTAAATGTTATATCGTTTTAACATGGTAAAAGAAGAAAATATTTCTCCAATTAACATAACTGTTTTCCATTTAACACGTTAAACTAAAGACCATGAATACCCCTACTGGTGATATTGTGGACAAACTGCTTTAAATTCTTACAAAAATTATTTATTTGATAACTGAATAGCTTTAAGAATGAAAAAGTTGAATTCCAGTAATTGTAACCATTATAATGTATCCCAAAATTTAAGTGTTTGTTGCATTATTAATTTATTTGTTTTTAGATATAGTCCGATACAAATAGAGTTGAAAACAAGCTGACAGTGATAAGATAAAGTATTCATAAAATTTCAAAAACTGAAATGAATACATGAGAAAAAGTAAACAGTAATAAACAATGAAGTAAAAAATAAATACTCATAAAAATAAAAAAAATGAAATATTTACATATCAATCATAAAAAATAATCTATATCATAATAATATTTACCTTGAGGAGTAGTAATATACAATTTTAAATTATATAGTTTTTGTTTATTAGTGCGTAAAACCCAATAAACATCAACAACCATGTTTCGTATTTTGTTTTCCAAGATATTCCCATTTATCTCTTAGATATTTATTTTTTTGTTTCAATTCCAAGATTCTGATATCTTAAAATTTTAGATAGTTAATGAGTTAGGGTTCAGATTTTGTCTAATAGATTGTTTTTTCTAAAAGTAAGAATAGTAAACATTAATAATTTACCTTTTGATTGTTAAATATATTTAACAATATCCTCTTGTTTTTATATTTTGTTATAAGTTGATAAATGTATTATTTTGCAAGAACACGACAATATTGTTGTAATCATTATGTTATTTTTCATAAAAGTGGTCTAAAAATTACTATTTTTTAAAATTTAGAAACGTTGTTATAATAGTACTATAATTAACAATAAATAAAATAAATCATTGTTATTTTATTATAAATTTTCAAAACGATACTTCAGTTTATAATAGGGGACACGTTTAATTTGTTTCCCAGGAGTATCTTTTAAATCATGAACAAAAAATATTATTAACAGATTATTTTTTCACAAGAATGGCCTGAACTTTTTTTTTTTTATTTAGAGAATTTTTATTACAATGTTATCATAAATAGTATTACATAAATAAAATTATTATAAATTATGAAATAAGTGGTTTAGCCTTAATTTTTACGTTCAGTTAATTTTGCTAGCATTGTTTTTAAAAAGTTAATATTATTTATGTATATAATATGATATTTTATATTTCAATTTTGTTTTAGTTTAAAACAACTTTTAAATATGATTTGTTATTTTTTTTTATTTCGGTATATCTTTTTATAAGTTATTGCAAATTATTTGTTGTATTGAATGTGTACTATATTTATTACATTAGGACTATTGCCCTGTGATATTAAATAAAGAATTATTTTAAATCTTGAGCCAAAAAAAATGATTAAATGGTCTGGGGAGGGGGGTAGATACATTTTTTTAAAAATCAATTTTTGATTAACTAACAGTAAGTAACAATAATGATAATCAACCTCGTTAATTTTTTCTTATAACTATATTTGATTAATTAAATACCACTGAATATTTTTTAGGGCTTTAAACGAAGGCACAATATTTACAAATAATACACGAAGGAATTTATAACCTTTATATTAATATTTAACAATAAAATATTTGACAGGCCCTGGATATATTTTGACGAAAATGTGACAGGAAGATATTGCTATACACATGTAATAAACAATGATTGACATCGATAAAAATTATTACAATCGTCGGGAGAGAGATAAGCCCCCTTTTAACATGTCAATTGGAATATGAGAGATAAAATGCGTTTTGATTTGTGGAGCTGATGGAGCCCAATTGAAATCTGTTGAGTACATTTTGTGGAGCGATTGGGAGAAGAGTGGTTGATAATGCAACAGAGCGGGCTTTATTGTCCCAACATTACCATATTCATATAGGCGATGATGAGATGAATTAAATCCCCAATTTAGGCTCATTTTCCACAGCCTACAAAATCATATAATACATGTATCACTTTCAATTTTTTTTAATGTACTAAATGTTATAAGCCAGTAATCGGCAAACCCACCAAAGAGCTAAGGACTAATTTTACAATTAAAAGTGCCAGAAAAAGAGACTTACTTGGAATCCACACACAACAATGAAACGACAAGAAACTGCTCGTAGATTACGATTGCTACAACACTTACTTGACAAATGCTCTAAACTTCCCATTCACTACAAAAAATTATTATACACTACAATAATCAGACCAATTAGGACATATGGAATTGAGCTCTGGGGCTCCACCAAACCATCAAATTCTTCCCGCATTCAATTCTTACAATCCAAAATCCTACGTAAAATCCTTGATGCTCCTTATTACGTCACAAATAAACTCATTCAAAAAGACCTTAACATCCCATTCGTTGCAGATTTGACCCAAAACAGATATGCGTCTTTTCATTCCAAACTCCTTAACCATCCTAATCCATTAATTCTTAATCTTTCATCCTTAACAATCCCTGATAATCCTCCGAGGCTTCTGAAAAAAAGATGGCCACGGGACCTTCTAATTTAAATTAATGTTTGAAATACCACCAATGGGTGGTTCCTTCCCAAGATTTTCAAGTGTATATGTAACATACCACATATTTACCTATTGTATTATTTGGTACAGTTG
>NW_027105869.1:278180-281121 GCF_000696795.3 Halyomorpha halys
TCGGCCATTCTAGCCATCTTCAAGGACATCTTCAATACAAACTCTTCCTCACATTAATTTAAAATTTCTTTTGCAGGCTATTCTGCCCAGGTCATTTTATTTATTATAAGTTCGAAACCTATTTATTTAAAATTAAAAAAATATTAACATTTAATTTTCCTCTATAAAATTATCAACAATTAAATACACTACCATATAACAAACTATCTATCTATCAAAATTTTAATCTCAAGCACCCAGTTACCTTATTTAATATGAAGTGACCTTATTTATCCTTAATAATTAATTTTACGTATTTTTTAAATTTCATTTAATCATTCAACTTTCATTGATGTAAATCATTCTTTGATTATTTTTGTAATTAATTTTTACTTACTGTGAGTTCCAAGTATGATCTCCAAAATCTCTTCAGAATAAATATATAAAACTGTTTATTTGAAGGGATAAAAAAATAAAAAACAAAATAAATTTCAACCATACATACATATATTTATTTTCATATATATATAATTTAAATACGTCTATGTAAAAAAAAAAATTAACTGAAGCAATCATATTTATAATTTGTTTTATTTTTTTATTGCAGTATGGCATCAACGGCATCAGTCAAGAGAACAAATCAACAAATAATTTTAATGTGTCTTAATATTTACAATAATTTTTACATATACACACTGACTAGTCTCTGTATCATCAAAGATACTCGATATGTTATATACAATCGATTTTTTTTTTTCATACCTTCTTTCAAAGCTAACATTATACTTTGTTTTATAAGGTAGGTTTTCAATTTATAATATTTTTTTCACATAATCAATTTCAAATATATGTTTACAGTTATTTACAATTTGTTATTCACAATAAACCTGCTAAGTTTTCTGTTTTTTGTTTTTTTTAATGTTCATTAAATGATTTTTGTCATTTTCTTTTTTTTTTTTTTTTGTAAAAGTTTTCACTAACAGATAACTTCACAGTTCTCAAGCTTTCTGGATTACATTTATACATAATTATAACCATAAACTATTGAACACGCTTACGATCTATTCAGTAGCAAAAAGGCCAGAAAAAATATATATATATACACACATCAAAAATAATCGTATACACTATTTACTAAGTTTCATATATCTTCTTCATAGCCGTTTCTATGAAAATCAACAATAATGAACATAAACTGATTTTTTATTATTTAAGTCCAACGTTTCGGCCAATTCATCTATCCTCAATCAATCTCATAATAATAGCTTTTACTATACCTTAATTTTTAACAATTTTAGCAAAAAATATTATTACCAATAATTTAGCATACTTTAAATTTAAATTCACATGCCACATCCAATTATTTTTTATTTATTTATTTTTTTAAATGTATTTATCTAATGTAATTTACAACTGTATTAATAATAAATACAATTAGTAACTCTGTAGACTGTTTCACTTACACTTGAAAATTTTAGGAAGGAACCACTCGTTGGTGGTACTTGCATTAATTTAAATTAGAAAGTCCCGTGGCCATCTTCTTTTCAGACGCTTCGGAAGATTATCAGGAATTGTTAAGGATGAGAGATTAAGAGCTAATGGGTTAGGATGGATAAGGAGTTTGGAATGAAGAGACGCATATCTGTTTTGGGCCAAATTTGCAACGAATGGGATGTTAAGGTCTTTGTGGATGAGTTTATTTGTAACGTAATAAGGAGCATTAAGGATTTTAGATTGTAAGGATTGGATGCGGGAGGAATTTGATGGTTTGGTAGAGCCCCAAAGTTCAATGCCATATGTCCAAATTGGTCTGATTATCTAGTGTATACTAATTTTTTGTAGTGAATGGGAAATTTAGAGCATTTGTTAAGAAGGTGTTGTAGCAATCGAAATCTACGAGCAGTTTCTTATAGTTTCAGTCTTGTGTGTGGATTCCATGTAAGTCTCTTGTCAAGATGGAGTCCTAAGTATCGAATCTGTTCAACAGGCGTTAGTGGAGTATTTAGAAAGGATACTGTAGGACAGGAGGGTAGAGGTTTACGACGCAGAGTAAAGGTGATCAGGTGGGATTTGTCTTCAATAGATGTTATGTGTGTCTGTAGAGTTTGTGATACATTAGTAGGGTCGTTGTTTACAGACAGTATACATGTGTCATCAGCCTATGTTGTTAGGGTGGGTTGGGATGTCAGCTGTATAAACCGTGTAAAGAATGGGACCTAAGATACTACCTTGACCAATTATTTAATAATTTTTTGCAGACTATTCTCCCCAAGTCATTAATTCTAATCATATCACCCTAGGGAAAAATAAAACAATTGGTAATGATAATTTATTAATAAGATTGTTTTAGCTTATATCTTGTCACTATTTCATTAACTTTTAATACTTATTAATTACAGATCAACTTGACACAATCATAACTTTCTTATCAATACACTATTTTTAACCTTCCATACACTCAAGTCACATTTATAATTAATTTATTTCAAAATGATTTTTATTCTAAATATTTATTTATTTTATTATTAAAATTCATATCAAAGTTAATTGTAAATTGTAATATAAAATTTAGCCATATTTTTCATAAATTAACTGTTCTTAAAATCCCAGCATAGTGTTGGTTCAAATTTCTTGTTTCTGTTTTAAAACTATCAGTATAATTAATGTTATTATAATTAATAAAATACTCAAGTATTTTTTCTTTTGAATATATTATTTTCTTTATGTAAAATTATTGTATTTTCAAAGTCGAATTTGTGTTGGTTTTTAGCTTCGTTCTACAATAGTGCTGATTTATTAGGATCCTTTTCCTTGATTATCTAAGTTTTGTATTTGATCGGAAGATTAGGATTCAAAGATATAAGTAATGATCAAAGCAACTTATTTTAGGAAGGGAAGGATTCATCAAAGGAAGCAATTTTATGTGATGAAATATGAATATTGAATGGGCTCTGGTATTCAA
>NW_027105869.1:281756-298698 GCF_000696795.3 Halyomorpha halys
AGTATGAAACAATGCTACCAACTCGTAGGACCCGAATTTGAATCCGGCCGTGGTCTTTTTTTTTTCTTTTTTTTTAAATTTTTTTTTAAATTTTATTTATTTATTGATATTTAAAACTGTATAAAAAAATACAACCAGTAAATTTGATCATAATGATATGATACAGGATGTAGAGAAACTACCCAGTAGTAGAACTCTAAAAACAGTTTACAATATAAGGTCACGAGGCCATCTTCTTTTCCTTCCTTTCCTCCTCGGAGGATTGCCAGGAATGGAAGAGGAAGCAAATTTAGAAACGAGTGGGTTTGGGTGGTTAGGGAGTTTATTATGGAAGGAATAATATCGGGTTCGGGCTAGGTCGGTTACATAAGGAACATTTAGGTCTTTATGGATGGTTTTATTAATAACGAAATAAGGAGCATTGAGGATTTTACGAAGGATTTTGGATTGTAAAGATTGGATACGAGAGGAATTCGAAGGTTTAGTAGAGCCACAAAGCTCATTAGTGCAATTTTAGAATTACTTTTAATGATCTTTTTACAGATTACTACTACCCTCTAATAGGTTCAACTCGAGAAATAGGTTAGATTGAATTCAGTTCTCTCTATTCTGTAATTTGATGAAGTTTCAAATTTGAAGTTAGGTACATTTTGATTATGCATTTATAGTTTGATATATTTAAAGTTTTGAAATATTTTTATTATCGACCAACAATTTGCTGTGGAGCCCTTTCTATACCTAAAGATTGAATTAATTTTGTCTTCAATATTTATTTATTCAAAAGCTATTCTGTGAAATGTTTTTTGAATTTTTTTATTTTTGTTTTTAAATCGTATGGTCAGTCATTGAACTCATTTACTCCAGTAAGTGGTTGCATTACTATTATTTAACCCACTATTCTCTTTTTGGATATTACATACCACCCTGGATTCTAAGGGAGCGGAGTGTCTGAGTGGTAAGGTACTGTGCTACTAATTCCAAGAAAAATCCGGCTGTTACAGATAATTATTTATTTAGTTACTCCAACCTTGAGTCAACCCTATGGGTTCTGAACTCTTCCACGGGTCTACCCAGCCTCATAAAATGTGTATCTTAGGGAAACAACCTGGTATTCCAGCGTGATGCAAATCACCTTGCACAACCGTTGGTCTAGTAACAGCACTTGCTCACAAAATACTGAACCTCTAACCCTTCATGGGTTGAAGCGGTACAGATTAATTTATTTATTTTTAGTTTGAATTCTTTATTTTTTTTTATTTGATTACTTTACTTTACTTTTACAATATAAAGTACAGCTTGTGAGGAAAATAGTAAGTACTCTGTGAACACAGTTCAAACAAGTAAATTTTTGGTTAATGTGTTCTTCAAAAAATCACTTCCTTGTACTACTTTTGTAAAAACAGTGCTTCCTTACAGACTACTGAACCCATTACCCTCCATGGGTCGTAGGGGTACATATTATTATTATTTATTATTTTTTAATTTCTACTTATTTATTTACTAATTAAATTCCTAGAAATTGGAATAAGAAAGAACCATCGAAATAATACCATCGGATATAGCCACTTCAGGTAAGTATAATAACCAGAAATATCCATGTGTCAGGGAAGCCCAAAGATATATCTTATAAAGTAATTCATAAGACGTTTCGATTTCCCTTCAAGTTCGTCTTTGAGTTTCCTATAACCAGACAAGCATAATCTAAGGTTTCTTAATAGATAAAATATAAATGTATTAATACTTTTATATAAAAGTATTAATACATTTATATTATAGACTATATAGTCTATATGTTGATAAAGATACCTCTGACTAATACACTCAACTGGGGAGCTTCGTCATCGAGCTTGTTTTGGGCTAAAAAATAGATTTATATAAGAATTTTAGCCGTGGTATACCTGAGAGCAATGAAATTTGCATTGCGATTACCAGTTTACCATGCCTTGTGCCATATCTTTTCCGAGCTTTATACATTATGCATCGCATATGGTTATATTGTTCAGCTATTCCTGTTATCAGGGTATAGCTGACTATACTTGCTGGAAATTACCTTTTCTAGCCTATTATTTAATAAAACACATTTTTTAATGAAAAATGTTCAATGTAAAGAGATCCCTATGCTGTCAATCCGAATGACAGTTTTGTGGCCAACATGGTTTTAATGTTTAATAAAATACATTTAATATTTCAAGAAAAAAGAAATATTGGCGTCGGAAAGAGGTATAATTGCCAGAAATGTGTCTAGGAAGAACAAGGACATATCTTTTAAAGTAATCCATAAGATGTGTAGGACCTGTCCGTTTCTAACTTCAGGTATCCCAAATGTATGTTGAATATTTATTTATATTAGTGTGGAGAACGGCGTGTCGAAATTGTGAGAACTTTCTGATTATGAACATGCATATATTTTATTTATTTAAATATTAATTCTCTGAAAGGGCAAGTGGGGGTTAGTTTGTTAGTTTAGTGATCAATTTGCTTAGATGATTTAAGAACAGAGCTTAGGTGGTCTCATAAATTGGCTTATCTGAGAGACTATGTTGGAAGTTTCGCTGTCGCAGTCACTTCTGCGTCTGATTAGAGCTTCTCTCGTCCAGGTAGACAAGTAGGCGGAATGGTGAAGACCATGTACTTCGCTTCAGGGGTCCGGAAGAAAGTCTTTTTTCTTCAGTGGCTGGCCAGCGTGTCCTCGACTCTGAGAGGTGATGGTAGAGGCAGGCCAGGTCCTAGCTTGCGTGGTGCATAGGCTGGGGCGGTATTGCAGTCGCGGCCTCTACGGGGTCTTCCGCTGTCCGCGGCAAGGGGGGTATCAGAAAATGAGACCCCCGACCCCGATTTTGTATAAATTCAAAAAAGAACCGAAAAATTCGGATTACTTAAATCCGACAAGACGTTTTAATTTCTCTTCAAGTTCATCCGTAAGTTCCCCATATACACTAGGCAGACGTAATTCCTTTCACTAAATATATTTATTATGTCTTATGCATTAGTTTGTTGTGTATTCGATAGAAGTAAATGGTTCAGAGTCATTGTGTACAGTACAGTATATGCTCAGGACGTATTTATCTCTATAAAACAGCATTCGTACTTAGTCTGTGTCGTTCTTGTCTGTTTGGTTGTTCAGTGGCGCCAAACTTCATTGGTCATCAACGCCATTTATATTTTATTTAATTTTGCTAATATTCGTTAAATTTTATTTATTTTTTGATTTGATTATTTTATTTATTTTTAATTTTAATTTTTTTTTTTTTCTTCCGATCAAGTTATATTTTTGTCAGTAAATTTTGTGATTTCAAAAACTGAAACACCAATTCTATTGCCTTATCATCGTCTCCAATGGTTTTTGAGATATCTTGGTTTAGTCCCAAGCTATTGAGGTGTGGTGTAAAATATGGGCATCGCTGGAAATCGATCGTGTCGTTCTTATTAATAGTTTATTAAAATAAGGTTTAATTATTTTTTATTTTATTTTGTTTAACTTTATTATTAATTTTGTAGAAGTTATAAGTTTTAATAAGTTCTTTTTTTAAATTTAATGTATTTATGTATATTTTATTTTTAAAGGTTTTTTATTCTATTATTTTAAATTATGCTCTCTGTCGTAAATCGGTACCCTCCTGTCCTATAGTACCTTTTTTGAATATTCCAACAACACCTGTTGAAAAGATCCGCTACTTAGGACTCCATCTTGACAAGAGACTTATATTATCCCCATACAAGACTGAGACGACAGGAAACTGCTCGTAGATTTCGATTACTATTACACCTGCTTGACAAACGCTCTAGACTTTCTATTCATAACAAAATACAATTATATTCTATGATAATCAGACCAATTTGGACAAACTAATTTGAGTTAATTGAGTTCTGCAACATGAAGCTTCGGAACGGTTCACTTTTTTTTAAATACCCTTTAAAATTTTATAAACAAAGTTAGATCTATCCTAGTATCTGACGTAAACACCTTCTTGATGTATTTTTATTCCAATCCTTAAGAAACAAAAAACGCCTTCCAATATAATTGACCTTCTCACACTGAGTTTATCCATCCAATTAATTAAATAAAATACCTTTACCTAGATCCGTGATTCGTTCAACCCTTCTTATAGAATTGCTTCGTTTAAATTTTTTTTTAACGTTCGAGTCACCTCAGCTACCTCAGTTCTCCTTCCAGAAGAACAAAAGCCCTCTCCCTGAATCTATAGACCAGCAGGCAGCATGTCTGAGTGTCACCCTTGATAAGTTCCTGACACTAGCTCGCCACTGTAATAAGAAGATCAAGCTAGTTAGAACCAAGTCTTACAGACTTAATCACCTGCTTGCTTCTTCTAATCTTTCTCTCCGCCTAAAATTAGTGATTTACAAAAGTCTACTCAGGCCACCCCAACTCTATTGAGCACCTATGCTGACCAACATTGCACCTTGAATGGCCAAGGGGCTCCAAATTTTCAGAGCAGTTTTTACTAACTACCGACTGTGACAGAATTTATCTCGAGGAGGCACTTCTTATTTATTTCTAGCCTCCAGTACTGTATGAACTTCTTATTCAAGACACTGACACCGACAGTACTGCCACAAAGGTGACAGACACACAAAAACAGCCTCAGTCTAGACTGAAGACTACTAACTTACATACTCTTGACTCAAAAAAGATGGTAACCCCCGTCACCATTAAACTGATACCGATTATTTCTCCGTTTTCCAAAATATCCAATTCCCCAGCCCCAACTTGAAATGAATTCATTTTCTCCATTCATCATTCCCTGATATCAACCCAAAATTAGAATTCATAAAACTTCCTCCTTAACATGATTTAAATATCAATTATATATCCATCTCCTTGACTATTACTCTTCCACATACATGTAAATAATAAATATCCATGCAAGGTTGAGTAAATACCTTTATTTAAATAATTATTTATTAAATTTTTTTCAACTTCGCATAATTTGGCTCTGATAAACGCTGCTCGAATATCATTTCTTCTTATTGGACCAAGTGTCCAAGAATAAAAAATGGAGTTTTCATTTCATTTTACATTATTCAAAGTAAAAAAAATTAGTATTTAAAACAAAAAAAAATAGGAAACGGGCGTAAAAAATTCTATCCCTCCATTTGTTTAATGTTTACATCATGTATGTTGAAAATAAATTGTCTTTACATGGGGTTATCTTGTAAGTAAAATACAGAATTATGCATATAAATGTGTATACATATGTATATATAAAGTATATAGCTACCCGACATGTAGGGTTGCCTGCAAGCGAGGAGGCTGTGGTGGAGGTGACTGAAGCCTGGACTAGGCCGAGGGATTGGCTTCGCGATGTAACCTCCGAAACCAAGGTAGTGACCATTACTACTCAGAATGGCACCTGCAATAAAAATAAATATATAAAATATGTAATAATTAATAAACATTTTTGTAAACTTGTGTTAAAGCCACCTCAAATCAACGTAGTATTTTTGAAGGAGTTTTAAAGAAACTATAAGACTAGAATAAAAACATTAATTTGGTGAGGCCCTACAATAGAAAACATAAACATATAATAAAACAATAGAGTTGGGCCGCCCGTAGCTCAGTGGTTAAGACACAGTCTTTGATGTCTGCGGTGCTGGTACGGATCCGGCCTGGGGTGACTTTTTTCATAGAGTGGTGGTCCCACAAAATGAAAAACTTTTACCCCAACCATGGTTAGACAATAGGACTCCAATGGGAGTCTAGGCAAAAAAAAAAAAAAAAAAAAGTTAAGCTAAAATAACGAATATAATTCAAAATAAAAGCCCTTTTAGACAAAACTAAAATTAGCAAGATGAATTATCAAAAGAGAGAAAAAAAATTACAAAATTAATTGATACGTGTAAAATAAAATACTGGAAGGGGACTCCGGAGATGGCATGGCCCAGAAGGAAAGGTGACCCACTCTGATATGTCTGAGGAAAATATTTCCAAACCTAAACTGGGCAGAAGTTGGTGGTCCCTTCTGTACTGGCTCTTTAATGCATTCAGTGTTCGATTTTTAATTAAAACCAAAATGGTATACATAAACGCAGTGGACTGTTTTATATATTTATTACAATCGAAATGAAACGTTTAGAAACCACAAAATTTCCATAGGCAAGGTCTGGTTACAAAATTAATAATTTTATTATTTTAAGGATTTTTTTGACCCGTTGCTGGGCGACGCCAATTACATAATCCCCACTGACCGTTATTCCTGTATTTAAATATTATAATACAAAGTATAAATACATCTCTTTCTTTTAAAATTAAATTAAACTTTTGAACAAAATAATATAATAATATAAAAAAAATGCAATTAAATTAAATACTAAAACTATTTACTAATTAGTTGTTGAACTTGGGGTGAACACTTGGTACTGTTCCATGTCACCAGAGAATTTTAGAATTTCTATTACTTATAAATAGAAAGTAATAAGTGTTAGTGTTTGATACCTTTATTTTATATTTTTACATTCGTGTACCTATGTATATATGGGTATAATTCGAATTTGAGGTTTTTTTTATTTTTAAGGAAAATTCACGATTTCTGAAACGTAGGAGTTATAAGAAAATAAACATTTTGAGACTAAATGTATATTTTTTAGTTACAAGGTTATTGAAATTATTATTTTAAAAACCTGTATGGGACTTTAATTATACATATCATAATAGTAATTCCTTTTTATTTACTTTTCTTTATTTATTCACGGAACCGCCTTAGAGACCACGCGAATATCATTATGTTTGGCTTCTCTCTTGTTTTTGTTTTTCCTTTACTTCCATTTTTTCCCTCACTATCTCTGTGTGTCTTTGTTTTCTTTCTTCTGCCCACGCGATCCTCTTTTTCGAATTCGCACAAGAATCTTGATTCCCTACAGTTCTTTCTCCGTCCAGACGGAGTCCTATAGGAATAACGTCCTAGTACGTTATTCCTATCCGTTTCTTCCTTCATCTGCCCGATGTATCCTCCTGAGCTTTTGTATCCTGGGATTTTTTGGAATATTTCCTTGTTTAGTCTTTATTCTTCGGCCATTCTTACCATATGACCATGGAATTTCAATCTCCAGATCCTTATTTCTGTTTCTTGGTTTTTTGTTTATTTTATTACTATCATTATCATGTTAATTTTTTTAAAAATTCTGTGAGTGCTATTGCTATCACTTATATATTTTTTCTTTTTAATGTTTTATTTTTCTTTTATTCTTGTATTTTGTATATATATTGTACAAATGAATACTGGAGCACTAATACTTATTGCGCTAGATTGTGGCAGATTGTATAATACAATACAAAAAAAAAAATAAGTTTTTAATGATTCCGAGATAAACAAAAGAATATGCTCGGTATAAAGACTTATTATTTTATATTAGTTTAAAATAAATATTATGTAAAGCTGCACAGAATATTAAATGTAATTATATTAGACAAACAAAGTGAGCCCGACCGGGCTAGTCCATACAAAGGTTCAGCTATTACAACCCTGTTTGCTCAGCTAATCGGCAGGAGAAGGTACTGAAAAGAAAGCGGTTGGCTTAGCCTGTTATGTCCGGGTACTGATTCGCGATGGGCGGGCTGGATGTTGTTTCAGCCTCCGTCTCACTAAGCCCTTGCATCAACATCGCCCCCATTCATACTGTGTATGGTCAGATTGCCATGTCCTCCTAGCGAAAAGCCAAACCTATGTTGTGGAAGTAATGACTATGATCCTAAACAAAAGGCATTCGATAAAAAAACAAAACAAAAAAAACATGGTGGGGTATAGATGTATTGATATTCTAAAGTAAATTGGATCATAATTAAACTTCATATATCCCTAGTAAGGTCTAATGTTTCTACAACATTGAGAAACAGTATTTCAAACATCAATAGTTTCCCAAACAATGAAGAACAAGATTTTGGTAATTATCATGAAAACTATTGGTTTGTTTCACAGAAAAAACTATTTAGTAAAATAACTTTATGAAATAAAAAAAAATACTCTCATTTTCCTTTACATTTTGCTCAACGTGTTATTAAATTTTCAATCTCGAAAGCGAAAAATTCATGGTTTTGTGAAGAAATGAAGTCAGAAAATGCATTTTTGACCCGAAAATCATTTTTTTTTTAAATTTTGCCTTTAAGGAAGTTGTCCACATTTCTGAACAGATAGAAATTTGTTAGGGATAAATCTGGCTAATTTGTCGTGTGAGAGAGTAGGTCCTTTCCAATTAATCAATGTAGATTGTTTTTTGATAAATTTTGGATGGATTATGTAAATATCACTGCATTGTGATATGGATGCGATGGTTTAACCTCTCGGTAACTCAAACTTATGCATGGTTAGCAATGCTATATCCTATCCTAAACAGAAATTCAAAACTAAAACCAGAAACAACTGTTCTTATGTTTAAAACAATTCTCAGGCCACTGCTGATGTACGGCTGTGAAGACTCGGGAGCGGCGTCCTTCACGAAAAGGAAAAAACTACAACATTTTCAAAATAAAGTCCTAAGAATCGCAGTTAATGCTCCTTGGTTCATAAGAAATAGCCAATTGCATCGCGAATTACAAATGAAGTCAATAGGGGATTACATCAAAAAACGGTTCATGAAGTTCCATTCCCAGTTGCCGACAGTTAAAGGAGCAGTGACCTACAACCTGGGAAACCCAACCTCAACCCGAAGACTGAACACTAGAATGCTGTAGGACATTCTTATATAAATTTTAATAAATATAAAATTAATTCATAGTCACACAATCTTTATTTTACTTTTTATTATTACTCATTTTATTTATTCATTAATATTATTTTTATTTTTGTTTTCTATTTTCTTCTCTCGTCTCTTTTTCAAATTAACTTGTTTCTTTTTACTATTAGAGGGCAATTGTTTATTTTATTTAAGTGTACCAATCATTATTTTTTGTTATTAATTTTACTTTCCTCTTTTATTAAGAAGGATTATTCTTATCTATTTATTTATTTTTTCTTCTTTTAATAATAACATTGTTTATAGTTAGGGGTGTCTTTTGTATGAGACTATACTACCTCCCCATAATCAACTGTTAAAAAAAATATATATATATATAATATAACGGTTATTATCAACCATTTAAGGCCCACCAGGCAAATCTGGTATAAAATAAAATATATATATATATAACCTCTGGGTTATAAGGAGAAATTTATTATTCCTGCTATATTATTAAAATACCACACAAAAATCAATAATTATTTTGGATACGATTTTTTTAAATTATTTGTGTTTCGATCTTTCGTTAATATTTAACACCTGAACGACGCCTGTTGTCATATACAATTCACTTGTCATCACACGTGATTAATCTTTAGAGAGAAGGCTCGCATTTTTGCCAAGTAAGTTAAAACACAAGTCTCGTAAGACTTCAGCTGCTGCCGCTCAAGTTCATGAGGGACACATTGATCTATCATTTTTACTTTACCTTTTTATACACTTGTATTCAGAAGAACTGCTAGCCAAATCTGTGTCACCCCCGAATGGAGCGTTCCTTACAGCATTCCCCGAATAGTACAAGAGCCCAAGAGGAGAAAAAAGGCAGTTATCTCACCCTTATTTTTGATTATTTTAATGAAAACTATGTATAATTACTAGTAAAAACTGATGAGTCTGTCAAGTATAGGTAGGGAGAATAAAAAATGGCGGCTGTTTCAAAGCGATAAAAAAACAAATTTTTCATTCGAAGCTCTATATCTCAAAAAGTAAGAACAACACAAAAAAACCTACGAGAAAGTCATTTAAAGAAGAGTAAATTTGCTAAAATATGAGCCCTAATAGAGTTATTTACGTTAAATAGTTTTTGAGATATAGCTTTTTAAAAAGCAACATTTCATAAAAATGTATGGGACGTACTAAAAAATCAGTACTTAGTGAATTTATTTTGAAAAATCTATATCTCAAAAACCATTTGACGTAAAGATGTCTATTATCACTCAAATTAAAGCTAGTTTTATGAGCTATAAAGTATTATATGATGTTTATCTTCGTAGGAGAAATAGTTTACATGAAATTTGCTAAAATAAATTGATTTATAGTTGTTCGGACAACATTTTGTGAGTTTATTTTGTCAAATATCATAAAAACTACTACTCCTATAAAGATAAATATAATAACTATATTGTAGTAAATTTAACTAGCTTTTATTTGAGGGCTGGCAGAAATCAGTACGTCCAATGGTTTCTGAAATAAAGTTTTTCATAAATCAAATTTATTGTCGAACAACTATAAATCAATTTATTTTAGCAAATATCACGAAAACTACTATCCCTACGAAGGTAAAGATCGTAAACTTCTTTATAGTCCATTAAACTAGCTTTAATTTGAGTGATAATAGGTGTATCTGTAGGTCACATAGTTTCTGAGATATAGATTTATCAAAATAAATTAACAAACAACTAATCTTTCAGTAGATTTTTAAGAAATTTTGCTTTTTAAAAAGCTATATCTCGAGAACTATTGGACGTAAATAGCTCTTTTAGGGCTAATATTTAAGCAAATTTGCTCTTCTTTAAATAATGTTCTCTTAGATTTTCTAGTGTTGTTGGTAGTTTTTAAGATGTAGAGCTCCGAATGAAAAATCAATTTTTTTTAAGGTTTTGAAAAAACCGCCTTTTTTTAATCCCCCTACCTACACTTGGCAGACTCATCAGTTTTGACTTGTACATAGTTATACATAGTTTTCATTAAAGTAATCAAAAATTGGGGTGAGATAACTGCCTTTTGTCTTCCCGGCTCTTGTACTAGAACGCTGTGGTAATGTTTCTTGCAGTTTGGGTTCCCGTTGTCCAAGTTTAAACTCATAAAAATTACTCCAACATCGCGTGTTTCCATGACCAAATTTCCTCACATAATAAACAATCTATAATCAACCAGAATAATATTAAATATTATAAAAAAAGAGAGGATTTATAACGGCTCATTATAATATGTGAACATTAACAACAAAAGTCCAGTAATCTCACTTTGATTTTCTGAAACAATAAAAAGGACATTGCATATGAAATGACCCGATACTACATATCGTTAGGAAGACAATCATCATAAAATGTTTTTTTGACTGGTTTAACGAACTTAAAATCGGATCAAGAGCCTGCTGTAAAGAAATAAAAATAACTGACAATAAACGTATTTCCCACATAATATGACAAATCATTAATAATCAACTATTTTGGAAAAAAGTATTGGTATATGAAAAACTGTATTTCGGAAAATACTGAACGTATTATTATTATATTTTAATATAGATTTATAAATAAATTGTTAAAATCTTTATTTCACAAAAGTGTAATTAAAACACTAAACACATGGCGTTTGTAATCTTTTCTATAGATAGAGTGTCTTATGTTACTGAAGGTAACATTGTCCGGATTTGATACCTTTTGATACTGACATCTAAAAAATATATCCCAAATGCAACGGAATGTCTTGCTTTTTTTCTTTTAAAGCCACAGCTAGGAAATGATTACATAGAATATCATACAATACTCCTATTAAACTGTCACATTGATATACAAGGGGTATTCATGATGTGTTAAATGTTATAATATAGGATTGTGAGCAGCCCTATTTAAAGTCATGTTAAATGTTAAATACATAAGAGCTCTTAGTGGATTTTCTGAACAGCTTGTGTTATAACCTTTCCTTCCAAAACTTCGTGTTATTGTTTACTTCTAAGTTTTCATTAAAGTTATTTATCACAACATGCCTAAAGTGAATGAAAAGTAAAAGTTTAGCTACTGATTGCCTTGTTGATCTTCTGACTAGTGAGGAAGAGAAACAAGATGAGCTAATTGACAATTGTCATTACATTATTATTATTGTCATCCATTGCTTTATTAGTTTTAAAAACATCCAAAACAATACTAACACAATCAAAAAACAAAATAGGAGCAAGTAACCTAACACGTCAATAAACAAAATAGTGACGATCTCAGCTGGTCTGTTGCATGACGTCATTCTCCATTAAACAAATTCTCAACCATGTTAAATGTTATATCTTTTAAACATGGTAAAAGATGGAAATATTGCTCTATTTAACATGAGTTTTTCCATTTAACATGTTAAACTAAAGATCACGAATACCCCTGTAGTTTCTAGGAGAAGCTCTTCGTCTATTTTTTGGGTTTGTCCTTAATTCTAAACCTCTCACATAGATAATTCCTTCCTATAGTTCTAATAGATTCCCACATTCTTCTACCTCAGATAAATATCTCCTTATGTTAGGGATAATATCACTCTGATCCTAGATTCTAGAGAGGTATCTTACACTACAATGTTGGTTGTAACTCTTGATGAAACAAGTTCCGACTTCTCAACATTAATAGGAAAAATCTTTTGTTTATATTTCTCTTGTAACCTTCTTAACATGAAACTCCCAACTAGCGGAACGGTCCCTTCACGCTCCATTAATTCCATTCCGTAGCCTTGGGCTATAGCTAGACTACACCACCTTAGCTGGAATGATATCAACACCTTATAATGCTACGAGGCAATCAAAGGGAAAAGAATCAGTAAAAGTATACATAATACTTTTCATAAATCTTAAATACATTTTTCTGTATTTTTGTATTACGTTTTCTGTATCCTTGGCAATGACAACTTGAGCCTGACGTAATTATTCCATTAGGAATTCAAATATTTATTAGCTTGAAGAGACATTTTTGGAATTAAAAAGAAAAAGAAGTTAATTTGGGTTTAAGATATTTGGATATAGTAATGTGGTTAAGGGAATTGTTCTCAAGGCGTCTATAGAGGGAAAAAAGGGTATTTATTTGGGTATGAGAAGTTAGGGTAAGAAGACTTAAAAAATGAGTAATAAACTTTAGGCTGAATAGGAGTGATAACAACTAGAAAATACTGAGTAACAACAGAAGTTCGACAAGTAATGTTTTGGATGTTGGAAGAATTCTGAGTGCTAGAAGAAACGAAGTCAGATGAGTATGGTGCTGAAGAAGTCTGGACCGGTGGTATAGTCTGTTAATGTGGGAAGTAGGTTCATGGTTGTTGTCCCTGAGTCATGGGGTTCATAATGATTAGTAGATTAGAATAGATTAGAAGTTTATATGAAAGAAAATACAGCCAAATATTTCCAAATTTAGGCCCCGATCTCGCATGCTGAATCTTAAAGAGAAAGAAAACATCGAAGGTATTTATTTACTTATTGTATAGTTTTTTTTAAATATATATTTATTTATTCCTTGACATTTACAACTGTATATAAAACACAACAAGCAAATTTGAAGTAAGATCATAATGATATGATACACCATGTAGAGAAACTACCCAGTAGTAGAACTCTAAAAACATTTTACAATATAAGGTCACGAGACAATCTTCTTTTCAGGCACCTCGGAAGATTGCCAGGAATGGAAGAGGAAGCAAGGTTAGAAACTAGTGGGGTTGGGTGGTTAGGGAGTTTATTATGGAAGGAATGATATCGGGTTCAGGCTAGATCGGTTACATAAGGAACATTTAGGTCTTTATGGATGGTTTTATTAGTAATAAGGAGCATTGAGGATTTTACGAAGGATTCGATGCGAGAGGAATTCGGAGGTTTAGAGGAGCCCCAAAGCTCAACTCCGTATGTCCAGATGGGCCTTATTATAGTCATGTAGATCAGCCTTTTGTAATGAGTTGGAAGTTTAGACCGTTTGTCTAATAAGTGCTGTAACAGTCTGAATCTGCGTGCAGTTTCCTGTCTTTTCAGTTCTGTGTGAGGATTCCAGGTTAGTCGTTTGTCTAGGCGTAGTCCAAGGTAGCGGATCTGTTCTGGAGGGGTAAGAGCAACACTATTAAAGTATACTGTAGGACAGTCGCCAGGTTTACGACGAAGAGTAAAGGTGATTTGATGGGATTTGTTGGAATTTATTTTTATCCCCAATTTCGACCCTATTCTTCGAGGATTGTGATTTGGGATGCAATTAAAGGGTTATTATTAACTGTGAGCACACATATGTCCGAGGATACTACCTTGAGGAACACTAGCGGATTGGAAATAGAGGGATGAATAGGAACCATTGTGGTTTACTTGGAATAATCTATTAGTAAGAAAGGAACGGGTGATGAGAATATGTAGGAGGTAGGAATTTACGGAGTTTGTAAATCAGTCTCGGATTCCAGACTCGATCAAAAGCCTGGTTGTATAGGTGTTGCTGATTGTCTGTGTTATCAAACAAAGTAATAGAAAATAAGCCTAGAGGATTCCATTGTTCGATTAGAATCACTTTTTTTTCTTTGTTGATAAATCTGAAACTTTTAAGAGAGGAGAATATTGTTCGATACATGTCGTATGTAGAAATAGATGATCAAAGGGACAATAGAAAACGATTCGAGTCCTTATCCTTTGAAAGGACTGCCTTTGCGGGCGCTCTCTATTGGTCAGGGACGAGGAGGGTGGAGGAATTAAAAAGCTGAAAAGGAGCAGAGCACCGCGACTGTTGTTGCCGGAGGAGCGTGCCCGTTGGCTGGCAGTGACGTGTGCAAATTGTCGTGGTCCCCCCTGGTACGGATCAATCGACAACAGGCATCAAACCCACCCCCAACTCGGGGACCTTAAGCCGTTATCGCTAAACATGACAAATCCCGATTAGCCTCTCTTGCCTGTCTTTTTCAGCCCCCTCTCGTATATTAGTACCCTCATAATTACGACCAATGCTTTATCAGTTCTCTTGTTTCTTCTCTTCCCGCTTGTCTTTCCTGTCACCCTTTTAGCAATTGTTCTCTTTCATGTTGTATTCGAATGAAGTGTTTCTTTGTATATTACAATCAGAGGACCTGGATTTTTTTTTTTTTTAAATTATTTATTGAAATTCCCAAATTAGAGAAAGAAATGCTTTATTTAACCATGCTACCCCAATACATGGGGGTGTTACAATACACAGCGTACCCATCAATCCATGACTGAACATATATAAACAAAATATATTAACATGATGTAAAAAACAATTTTTTTTCTTCTACCTTTTCCTTTTAAACAATAATCGTCGACATACTAAATAAAAATATTTTAACCATTTTTTCCGATATGAAAATTTTATTTATTTTTTTTTTTTTACGCTCAAAGCCATATAATAATTTACCATATTATATTCTGTTTAACTCTCTCATACCTCTCCTCTCCAGGAATCCTAATGGTTTATTTGTGGGGCCCCTATAATGAAAAGATTATTTTCCTTAAAGGTCCTAGGTGACGGCGACGAACTATTCCGGTACTTAAGTCCACATGATTAAAGCGTCATGCTAGTCTCGGAACTTCTTTACCTATATGGTAAGGCGAGATCGAGGAAATTTCTGTAAGTAAATAAGGTAAATAAAATACCTGCAGTAAGGACCTTCAGCTTCTCCTGGTGAGCAAAAAAAAAAAAAAGACAGCAGCGGTGTGTTCACCTAGCTATTCACAATTATTAGTTTTTAGGTACTTGTGTAAATGACGGGCGACCACGAGGGCAGAGACGGGTTTAAGAAATACTTCCCAGCGACCATTCTTTTCACTTCAATGTATACTTGGTTGGCTGGTTTCTAGTGTTGTTGTTTTTATGAACATGACAGTTATTTTATTTTTCAAATGCGTCCTTGTCTCTGAAGTTATTTTAGTCATATTTCTCGTGAGTTTCTGTAGATCAAATGATGAAAATAAAGGTATTAGATATTCATATAATTAGGGAATATGAAAGAAATTTTAGCCAAATATTTCCAAATTTAGAACCCAATCTCGCAAGCAGAATCTTTAAGTAGAAGACATCAAATATTGATTGTGGACTTGAATGAAAAAATGTAGGCAACTTTTTATGGGCTCCGCACTTCCTAGCAGGCAGGATTTGAGTTTGTATACAAAAAAAAATCTTAGGATTGATTTTTGTTTTTTTGTTTGTTTCTTATATTTACTGTAAATTACTGTTTTGTGGAATTCTATGGCTTGGTAATTAACCTGACAGTAAATTGTTACCAAAACACTGGTTTTAATTTTTATTAATAACTACCCCTTAGAAGATAAACGTCATAAAATATATAATAGTACATTAAACTTTTCATTTTGTGGTAATTGACATCTGTACGTCTCATGGTTCCAGAGACAAAGGATTTCATAATTAATTCACTAACTACTGATTTTCAGTATATACTTCATAAAATGTTGCTTTTTAAAAACTGTATAGTTCAAATAATTTTTTTTTTTTAATCAAAACTTTTATTCGTTAATAAATATTACAATCTACCACAATATTGTTTGGAATTAGGTAAATTAGTAAATGGACAATTCATACTAAAATTAGAAAAAATACACGAATATAAATAAGTGAAAAAAATGACATAAAAATGATAAATTCTCTGTCTAAATATACATAAACAGAAGGATAAATTAAATGAACATAAAGTTCTATTAAGTTACACATTTTTATGATGCTTATATCAAATTATTATTTATCCAAAAAAAAACATTAGAAAGTGCAATAAATTTTTGATGAATAAAATGCTTTAATAACTTATTAAAATTAATTTTTATTATTTCAAATATTAACGCGTAAGCTGGATACAAAAGTGTTACCTTGTTTTTATATATTGATTTAAAATCTATTAGTGATATAATCTTTCATGAACTCCTGTTGTGTACTTTTTTTTTTCAATCTCTGCTATTATTGGATAACAGGAGTGATTAGGGGTATTTATTTAGAGAATCAATCAGAGACAGACATAGCCTTCAGGCACACTCGGCAGTCATTAGTTAGCGGCGGTGAGTGGGATCTTGAAGGGTGATCAAACACAGTAGGGTCAACAAACTACCCCCGGGGAGCACTTATATCAATGTTCCGGGGGGGAGGGGAGGAGGGGCTTATAGCAAAGTCGGCAAAACTCGGATAATATAATCGGCGAAGCCTGTATTGAGCACGTTAAGTCCGATTTCCAAAAAAACCAAAGTAATATACACGCACAC
>NW_027105869.1:300843-303691 GCF_000696795.3 Halyomorpha halys
TGGTTGCTATATACCAACCGATATTTATTTATTTTTTTTATTAATTTTAGTATAATAAGAATAAAATATTGTTGATCTAATTAAGTAAGTTTAAGGCAATCTGTAAACTGAAAGGCTCATTTGGAAAATTAGTACGGGAAAGACTTGCCACAGTGAATAATATATTATATCTGTTTGATTTTAAGTAGTACATGAAGAAAAAACAAATTATATCTGATTGTAAGCCGAAAAATTTACCTTAACGACATGGTCTACGTGGATGGCAATTCGTTTCCAAAAGTAGACAGTTTAAAATACCTCGACTCCACAATAACATCAATAAATGATCAACGGACTGAAATAGAATTAGATTTGAAGCTAAGGGTATACATTGCTATTATAAAGTCTGGGCTCTAACAGGTACCCTACAAAGCAGAATAAAGTGATTTAAAGGGAAAGTGCTTTGTAAAATTACAGGAGCGATCTGGGATCAGAGCTGGTCAGTTAATATCTCATGATATGAAGGCAAGGAAATTAAGATGTCCTGCCCATCTTAATTTCCTCTTAATCTTGTGGCTCGAAGCAATCCATCAGGATGCCTCTACACAATAATGAATGCCTGTATAGAGACCACGTGGAAGGCAAACAACCAGATGGATCGACGGAATCAACAAAGTTGCGAAAGTACTGCGAACAAACTGGAAAGCAGTAGCCTAAGAAGGCAGGGTGAAGAAGGTTGGTTTGGTCAGAAAAAAATTTCTTGACAAATATTTTCATATTTCTATATGAAACAGTTAGTTTTTCAATTTATGTAAACTCATATATGAACCTTTCAGTTGAAAGGATGACTAAATCCACGAAATGTTCTTAGTATTTTCAACATGTTCCTATAACAATTTAGCACTGAATAAACGACTAAGAGCAGAATGCAAATTTTTGTAAACTTATGTTTTATGCGTCTTTAAATGAAAATGAATGAAAAAAATAATTTTATTCTGGGACATATGTCCCCTAAGAATAAATACATGGTTCATATGGTGAGATTTTTATCTGGCAAGAGTTTACAAATTTTCAGATAGTAGAATGAAATTACATTGGTATATTGGCTTTACTACTGTTTATAATGTTAATCAATACAGGTGTTGTATAAAGGAAAGAATAGATGAGCACTGGCGAATGGAGATGGGAAGAGAATTCCAGAGGGAGGTTGCACGTATGACGAAGGATTTGTTAAAGAAGAAGGTTCTATAGGTTGGCATATATAAATCGTTCGGATGGGATCTGGTGTTTAATGAGTGGATGGATGAACGAAGAGTGAGGAGATCTAGGATATAGGTAGGTTTTTTGATGTTAAGAACGTGGAATAGAAAAACACCAAGGAGGTATTGCCTTCGGGAGGTTGGATAGAGCCACTTCAACTCGGAATACCAGCAGGAGACTTGAGAGCGCCTAGGGAACCCTAGGATAAATCTTACAAAACAATTGATGAGTCTCTTCAGTCTCAGCTCTAGTCCTGCAGCTAGCCCTCCATACACCAAGGATCCGTAGTCGAAGTGGGGGAAGACGAGAGAGGATACTTGGAGCTGACGAGTGTTCTGAGGAATGGAATTACGGAATTTTAGGAATTGTTTGAATACAGTTATGGATATTGTGATTTGGGAAATGTGGTTATTCCAGGAGAGGTGTTAATGAAAGGTGACACCAAGGTTTTCTATTGTAGGATAGAAGTGAATCGGTTAGTTGTTAAGGAATATTAGAGGACAGTAAGGGAGGGTATGAAGGAGGCGCTTGGAACCGATTAGAATGGCCTTCGTTTTTTGGCATTCAGCTTCAAATCATTGTTAGACCCCATGCGTTAATGCTGTCAATATCTTCTTGTATCTTTTGGATGGCCTCTAGCATTTCGGAGGAATGGAAGGACAGATAGATTTGGAGATCGTCTGCGTATAGGTATATACTGTGCGTGGGTTTGTGTCTTTCATACAATTTCAAAAGAAAAATGTTAAAAATTTTGCAATGAGGATTATTAATAAAAGTGATGAAATTGGATTAGGTCAATATTTTAATTAAAAAGCTACTTCGAAAATTACAACGGGAAAGTATAACAATATAGAAATATCTGTCCTGAAATGTATAAGGTTCATTCCAACTGAAATTAGGTTGGTAGTATGTGATGCACCCCCTTCAGCAGTTTTCTCTTTTAAAAATATTTCTCGACAAGGTGATAACAAGAACAAGAAGATAGGAATTTTTATAAATAAAAAAGGCTACGTGTTGTAAGGTAAGTGTAATGATAATAAGGGAAGGACAGAAGGGCTATAAAGATGGAGGGACGTATGTGGAGAATGTGCAGGAACAGGGAAGAGGGAGGAGGGAGGAGGGAGGAGGGAGGAGGGATAGGGTTATTGTCACTAAGTGGCCGCCCAGCTGCTGCCGCCGCTTTACTACTGTATAAAACTCACCCTCGGCTTCTCTTCTAGTATCAGCTACTTCTCATGTCTTCGCCTCAACTTGTAGGAGTGCTTTTAGTTCAAGCAGTCTTAGCCTGTAGGCTTATATAGATAGAGGACATTCATAGCTTACAAAATACATGTATATATCCCTCTATGTAATGAGTATAAAGATGTATTAGGAACACAAGTTTTCAAGGACGAATCGGCCAAGATCCACAGATCAATGCTGTTAAAGCCATTTCAAATTGAATCGGTCTTTTTCAAGGAAGCTCCATAAAACAAGAAAAATGCGAACTGGCTGGGAAACAAACATGTATTTGATTGGAGAGGTTTGTCGGGAGGTGCGGTCAGCAAACAACAACATAAATAAACAAAACAATATTTATTTACTTTATGCCGACGTTTCGACCTGAGTT
>NW_027105869.1:304506-310157 GCF_000696795.3 Halyomorpha halys
GAAACTCAGGTCGAAACGTCGGCATAAAATAAATAAATATGGTTTTGTTTATTTATGTTGTTCTTTGCTGACCGCACCCCCCGACAAACCTCTCCAATCTGTAATCTACGGTCAATTATCTATACCTCAAACATTGGTTTATTTGGGTGAAGTTTACAGTGCATAAACATATAGTCAAAATTTAACATCTAGAAATAAAGTAAAGAATAAAAATTAAAACAAGAGGGGGCCTTCAAGATAAATTCAAATGAGCAAACTGAATAATGAAAAGCACTAAACAAATTTAGATAAATAACGTTATATAAATAAAATACTGAGTGTAAGCAACGCAGATAGGTCTGAAATATTTCTTGATTAACAGTAGCGTAAGACTATTGCTACGAAGTCGTAGATGCTGCTTTGATAGACAAATTTCAAAAGTAGTCAAAAGTTGATACGTCTATACTGATTCAAATAATGTACCCAATTGTCTAATTTTAATTATATTAAATACTAACATGACACTTATTAACCCATTGGTTGTGTTACCATTAATCACAAATAACAATAAAATGTCCAAACGATACATAACACAGGAAAACAGGATCAGGTAAATGAATTGTACGAACAACTAATGGCGACTAGGTAGCCGATTAAAGACATAGAGACCCATTTCTAGGCGACACCAACAAAATAACCCCCACTGACCGTTACTCTTACATATAAATATTATAATATAAAATATAAATACATCTGTTTCTCCAAAAAATAAAATATACTTCTTACAATTAATACAAATAAAAATAAATGCAATTAAATTAAATACTACTATTTAAAAATTAATTATTGAACTTCGCATGATCATAACCTGGTAATTTTTAATGTATCAGGTAGGGGGTAAAAAAGAGAAAAAGAGATGGTTATCAAGAAGATTTGAAAGAAAACCTAAGCTGCAAACTTGGGCAATTTGCTGAAATTCTTAAAACTAATGTGGGTACTTCTACGAAAAACGAAAAGCATGATACTGTTGAACTAAATTTTTTCAAAGTTAACTAGAGTCGTGTTTCTCAAATATAGAAATATAATAATTTACGTGTCAATAATGGATAATGAATGCCCCTATTATAGATGGATTTCTGACATTCCTTTAAGATACATCCAGATGGGATTTACGGATTACGTATTTTGCAGATTCATCTTTGTTTTAATACCAATACGATTTACTTTATTTGAATACGAAAATGATATTTTGGCAGCAACTGTGCGCCTTCCCTCCTCGTTTTAGTCTAACACAGTGATCAACTGTAGCGGGACATAATTATTTTCGAAAATTAAACCGCGTAAAGTGATTACTGGCATATAATTAACAAGGCACCTCATCTTAGTGAAGATGGAATATAATCTGCTAGAAGAAATAGATTATTGAAAAAACATGCTCTAAATATTATTAAAAAATCTGATCTTTATACTGGAAGATGGTGATGTTTAGCAGTGGTTTCCTCCTATCTGTGGGGTGGATCTTCTAAGGGGGTCGCAACCTAAAGCGAGGAGGGTAGGCCAAAGCATCATTTAATGGATCTGGAAACGAATGCCAGAAATCCATCTATAATTGGGGCATTCATGATCTTTAGTTTCTTTCTTTAAGCATGTTACAACGATATAACATTAACATTAGTTAATAGGTCTGCTAAATAGAGAATGATGTCACACAACACAACAACTGAGCTCCACACCATTTTGTCTGCTGTCGTTTTGATAGGTTAGTAATGGTAGTTCGTGTTTGGTTTGTAATGTTTTTCTTATGGACGTCTTTAAATTCTAATAAAGTAATAGATAAAAATAATAATAAAGCAATTGGGAAAAAGTATAATACTTCGGTCGAATCCCGATTCGCTACTTTTATTTTCTGATCTTCCCCAAAATGTTTTTACTAAGCAGTAAGGTATCCAAAAATTTAAAAATCAGACTGTTTGGACTAATAATCTGACTTTTCGAGTCTCTGAAATTTAGAGATCCACAAAGTTTATAATCAGTTTTAATCACATTTAGAAGTTCCATCATAGGCGGAATTTCATTTCATAAAATCGAGTATTCTTAGTAAAAAAATATAAAAGAAATTCAATCAGGAACCAAATTGTATAAGTAAGATTTTCACTTTTAAATCTATAGAAAATTAAAATAGTACGTAATTTGAATTTTGCGATGTGTTCAGGCGCAATATATCTCCCGTTGGTTTACCGAGTTGAAGTGGCTCTATCCAACCTCCCCAAGGCAATACCTCCTTGGTGTTTTCCTATTCCAAGTCCTTAAAATCAAAAACCAATCTATATCTCCTCATTCTTCATTCATCGTCCATTCATTAAACACCAGATACCAACCGATTGATTTATATATACCCTCCTATAGAACCGTTTCCTTCAGCAAATCCTTCGCCATACGTGCAACCTCTTGTACGTGGTTCTGGAATTCTCATTCTCATCTCCATTTGCCAATCATCATTCATTTATTCCTTTAAACTACATTTATTCCTTCAATTATTGCATTAAACCTCCGCATAAACAATATAAATAGATATATATTGATTAACATTATAAACAGTAGTTCAACCAAGATCTCAATGTAATTTCATTTTGCTCACTGGAAACTTTTAAATGCTTGCCAGACAATGCATGAACCATTTCTTTATATAAACCAGAACAAAATTATTTTTTCATTTCCTTTCATATTTGATCCAACACCACTCTCTAGACATTACGAATATTTAATGTTAGTCATATTCTATGATTGTATACTCTCTAATTGGTGATTGGCGAACAAGTGAGAAGCCATTGGAAAAGAAATCCAATTATAATTGATCTAGGACTTGACTAATATATATAATTTTAGGTATTTATTTTAAATAATTATCCTGCCATCCCTTAAACCAAATGTATGAAACCTAGCATGTTTACTTTTTGGTTTATCATTGTTTTGTTTCGTGATTTTAGGAATCCTTTATGCTGATTGAGAGTATCTCATGTCTTCATATATTTAACGACACTCCTCGAATCACCGCGGCTGTTTCAAAATTGGAGTGCCTCTCCATGATTTCATTGCCCTCATTAACTCTGCTGAACAGCAGATAACAGAGGATTAAATTAGAATGGAGACAAATGTAGGAAAATGTTTCCAATAAAAAATTAAAGGAAATTAGAAGGGAGGTCTCCCCTTGGATATCATCAACTATTAGTGTGCGCAAAGAGGAGGTGATTTTGACGCGCCTTCGTACAGGTCATACATACGCGCCTGACCCACGGTTACCTTAAGGCTCGCGATTCTGTATGCTAAATTTGCGGAAGAGGACTTACTTTTAAGCACATTTTGACTGAATGCCGAGCTTATAACTCCCTCAAATCTTTATATGATGTACCAGCGGATCTCCATTCCATCTAGCAGGATAACAAACAAACCGTGAATAAAGTTTTTGAGTTTCTCCATCATCCCTAGCTCTACCATTAAAAGTAATAAAATTTTACCACAGGTCCCCCCCCCCCCCGTGGCAATAATTTCACATTTCAATATAATCGTAGCCATGAACCCCCGTACAAGGGTACAGCCCAAAAGTCTTAAATTACAAGTATAGCCTTCGCTATTTCGGAAATTAAGGCAATAGTGTTTAGTGTCTTAAAATAATTAAATTTAAAAAAACGATACAATTATATATTTTTTAATAGCCAAATGGGCGCATTCATCCATTTGCCCCTTCACCCCGGCCTTCATACTACCTTCCTCAGAGGCCTGAGGAGAAATATAATAAGATAAAGGGGACAGAATGAGGGAGGGGACGGAGGTGTCGTAGCAGGAGTAATAGAAATTTGTGCTTTGTTACCGCCTCCGTTGAAAGCGCTCCGCCTCCGGCGTTACAGCTCCTCTTTTCCTCTCCGTCAGCTCCGTCTTTTACCAGGAGGAAAATTAACTTTATCTTTACACTCCTGTCTATCTGAGGATCGTCCAAGTGTGGAAATCTTCTCTGTCTGGAACACTTAATTACGTTGTATTTGTTGTTTGAGTACTGAAGTCTTTTGTGTCGTATGTTGTGTTGCCACACTTCGCAACCTGTAGAAGCTGCATTGGAATATTGAGATGAATCTCAGAAAACCATCGCTTAAATTGGACCTTGATGGGATTTAGGGGGCGGGGGACCAATGATTCGAATTTATGACATGTCGTACTTAGTCCAATACTTAATACCAATAATCGACCAATACTAATAATCTAAACTATTCAGCAAAAATAAATTGATACTCTAAAAAGGAGTACTAAGATCTATCATAACATATTCCTGCCCCATATGGAGCTTCACTAATTTAAAGAAACTAGAAGAATTCCACAAAAAATATTGGTATTATTTATTTATTTAAGTGTTTCGACCACTAGGGCCATATACACTGAATTTACAAAGTTAGTAGATTAGAATTGACATATTCACAAAGTTACAAAGTGAGAAAGTTACAAATTAACAATTACAATTGCATATTTACAATTATAATTACATATTTACAATTACAATTTACATTTTACAAAGCTGTAACTAGAATTGACGTGGTTAGTAAATTACTCCTATTGCTGATAATGCTGCTTCCTTGGATATTTCAATCTAAATTCCTAAATAACCACTCAAACCCCCTAATTTCTAATCTTGCATCCTCTTCCATTCCTGACAATCCTCCGAGGCGCCTGAAAAGAAGATGACCACGAGACCAGCTAATGTAAAATGTCATTAGAGTGCTACCAATGGGTAGTTTCTCTACACGCCTGTAACACTGTCCAATTTAACTTAGATCAGATTTACTAAATGTATTATAATGTACAGTTGTAAATAGCAATAAATAAATATTTTAAAAAAAAATTCCTAAAATGTCAAAATAAGTAACCATATTTCATTTTAAATCTAGCATATGTAAGCTTCATTATCATTTTTCATAACCTTAGGAGTGTAGCAGATATTTCACTCTTAAATTTAAATTAATTTTATCATGATCTGTATTATATGAAAACCATATATTGCCTTCTTGTAGTAGTATGTAAGCCATATATTGTCTTCTTGTAGTAGTGTGTAAGCCATATATTGTCTTCTTGTAGTAGTGTGTAAGCCATATATTGTCTTCTTGTCAGGACCCTGGCTGATTCGCCAGTTAGGAATTCGTTTCATTCATAATTACTTATCATTCTGAACATAATCGCTTATAACATAAATATGATATACAGCTTTGTGTTATTAACTAAGTTATTTCAGGTTCATCGCCATTGTGTTATAGTGTTCACGAACGACTCATTTACGATACAAAGAGGTGGCAACCAAGCACATCTTGTGACACTACTTGGGTTTTCCTACATACCCCTGCAATCACAAATTACATGCAATTGCTTGTTGCTCCTTAAGCTCAAATCTATTTAGCTGAATTGTAGTCATGAAACACTCATTTTCCGTTTAAAGTTGTTTGACATTTCTTATCACTCTTTAATGTCTGTCATCAATTATAATTGTCTCAAATACTAACATCTACTGGTAGCCCTTCAAGAATGACTGGTTCGCTTATTTGCTCTCTCTCTCTCTCTCTCTCTCTCTCTCTCTCTCTCTCTCTCTCTCTGTTCTTTATGGATGTGAGACGTGGCCTCCTACACTAAGGGAT
>NW_027105869.1:310313-314631 GCF_000696795.3 Halyomorpha halys
TCTCCCTCCCTCCCCCCTCCCTCTCCCTCTCTCTCTCTCTCTTTCTCTCAACATATTATTACCTCATACATAACACTATTATTTCTTAAACATAACTAGTCGGCTGGAGGTACTCCTTCTTCTCCTATCTTATTTAATTTTTAGTTTACTCCTTGCGCTTCTATTCCACACAGATTGCCATCCATCTTAAGTTTCTTTTTCGAGGGGTTTCCTAATTTCGGATGGACCTCCATTTCCCTTGATTACTACCTGCGATGTATCTATCTAACTATACTAAGTTTTTGTTAAGATTTTTTAGTCATCGATGAATTGTCTTGGAGTTCCTTTAATAGGAAGCTATTCGTTTTTGATAAATGAATCAGAAAATATAACATGTTTACCTTGAAGAAATCGTCGTTCTGATCCTCTGTTAGAGAAGTGTTGGTTTGAGGAGAGAAGCTAAACAGTCTGTAATTAGAGAGAGGCTAAGAGAAGGGATAAAGTGGCATAAGTAGGAGGGGGGCGCGGGTAAAGGCGTCGGCTCGAGTAATTTACTGGAGGGGGGCCACTTCTGCTGCACGGATCTCCTTCAACTTTATACAATATTTTCTCTACTTATATTGCTCCTCTTTCTCACCCTTCTTTTCTCTTGAATATGCCCTCATAAGTTTCATTTCCATTCTGGACTCACTCATTGGAAAATGGTTTATTAGTTGTAAAGCAATGAAATGAAAAAAAAAAATGCATTTATTCTTGGCTCAATATTGGAACCCATTAGCGTTAAACGAGGAATAACTTTCTCTGTAGTATTAATTTATAAATTTATTAAATAATTAAAAAATATAAGCATGCTGAACAATGCAACAACGCTTTAGCTTGCCTTACAATGTTAAACAATGTCTAGTCAATCGTGATATGACCAGATCCTAGTTTAATAGTGGAGTGATAGATAACTAGACAACTTCTATATATATTTTAATGGATCATAGAAATATTTCGTAATATAGTTATCAATTTATTTCATATATTTTAAATATTTCTGCTATATCTAATCCTAAATAGAAAATACAAATTAAAATCAGAAACAGCTATTCTTATTTTTTTTAAATTCTCAGGTCACTGCGAAGTTTGAGGAGCGGGATTCTTTACGAAAAGGAGAAGATTACAATATTTTCAAAATAAAGTCGTAAAAATTCCAGTGGATGCTCCTTGGTTTGTAAGAAACAGTCAATTGTATCGGGAATTACAAATAGAGACAATAGAGGATTACATCAAAAAAAGGTTCATGAAGTTCCACTTCTAGTTATCTACACTTAATGGAGCAGTGACCTAAAACTTGGGGAAACCAACCACAACCCGAAGACTGAAGCCAAGGCAGCTACAGGACATCCTGTTATAAATTCTATATTTATCAATTCTGTTATTGTAACTCTAAAATTTTACTTTATCTTAATTTATTTTTTTTCTCTTCATCTTTTTCTTAAATTAACTTTCTTTTTTTTTACATTAGAAATCAATTATTTATTTTGTTTAATCCATTTATGAAAATGTCATTGTTTTTGTTATTAACTTTACTTTTATCTTTTATTAGGAATTATAATTTTAATCTATCAATTTAACTTAATTTTTTGTTTTATTTACAATATTGTACATAGTTAGGGATGTCTTTTGTATGAGTCTATACCCTCCCCATAATAAATTGTTAAAGAAAAAAATATATACCTTTTACATTAACCATGTAAGGCCCACCAGGTATTAAATAAAAAATAAAATAAATAATTCTCCGTTTTTTCATGTTTTTACATATTTTCCTTTTAAGTACATAATTTATTCCTTATTTAGTATGGCACTACAACATATTACAATATTATTACAACGATTTATTTTTAAATCAGATAAAAAAAATCGTGGATAATATAATGGATTACAAAACAATGTGGATTTTGTGTTATTCACATCTTTGTTACATCAATATGATATTATTGATATTGCCACTGTTATCGAATAGATTTTTGTTTTAAAATTTATTTTCTTTATATATATTTTTTTAATATGAACTATTGTTGACATATCAGCTGATATATTCTAGTATAGATATTAGAAGCGTTCATTCCTGGTCAGTCAGAATGCTTAGGTCATCATCGCTGTGGATTGTCTTATATTTAAAAAAAAATCCTCAATTATTAGTTTTTAAATAATTATTGATTAATGATTGTTACCTGGTGGTGATTGGTTGGCCGCATGGTCTGGGCCTAAGATTGCACTGACACTGAACTTGAGGGGTGGCTTCTGGCTCTCCTCTCGGCCTAAGCTGGAGGGGCCTGCCTCCCAACGCCTCTCTCGTTCTGGAACCCAAAGTTTACAATATTATTGTAAAATATAATTTAATAAATAATTAACATGGTATTGATGGCTTATAAGAACCTAGAGTTACAGTATGTTGCACTGTAGCAGTTGACCAAACTACAAACAACAAGAGTAAGCCATAGCACAAGAGCCCAAAAGGAAAAACAATAGCAGTTATTTCACCATAATTTCTGATTACTTAAATGAAAACTATGTATAATTACTAGGCAAAATTTATAAGTGAGCCAAGTATAGGTAGGGAGAATAAAAAATTACGGCTAATTCAAATCCTTAAAAAAATTCATTTTTCATTCATATATCTTTGTAACTCCCAACGACACTAGAAAACCTAGAAAATATCATTTAATGCAGAATAAATTTCCTAAAATATGAGCCCTAATCGAGTTAATTACGTTCAATAATTTTAATAGTAAAGCTTCGTAAAAAACGTACTGAAAAATCAGTAGTTAGTGAATTTATTTTGAGAAATATCAATCAAGATTAATGCTTGAAGAAGTTTGTCGGGGGGTGCGGTCAGCAAAGAACAACATAAATAAACAAAACCATATTTATTTATTTTATGCCGACGTTTCGACCTGAGTTTCAGGTCTTCATCAGGGCTATAGAACAAAAGAGATAACAACAACATTTAGAGTAACATACAATTGAAAAGGAATAGTATACAAACAAATTTAGAATTATATAAAATATTGAATTAAATCATAAATGATAAAAAATGATAACATAATTGAATAGTACACAATTTTAATTGATTGATATTTGTGGAATTGTATGGTAGTAAATTGAAAACAGTGACAGATGAAATATAATATCATGTAGGTAAGAAGATATGTATAATATAAGATATGCAAGTAGTTTATATGGTTTTGTTTATTTATGTTGTTCTTTGCTGACCGCACCCCCCGACAAACTTCTTCAAGCATTAATCTACGGTCAACTATCTACACCTCATTATTTTATTTTATTTTAGTATGAATGAGATCATTCATCACTATTACCTATTGCACACAATTGTGTGGCAGAATGTAATATCTATCAATAAATAAAAAGTATTTTAATGAAGTGTAGATAGTTGACCATAGATTAATGATTGGAGAAGTTTGTCGGGGGGTGCTGTCAGCAAAGAACAACATAAATAAACAAAACCATATTTATTTATTTTATGCCGACGTTTCGACCTGAGTTTCAGGTCTTCATCAGGGGTTGAGGCGTAGAAGGTAGGCCTACAACTGTACGCTACAGTAAATCTATATCTATACGTTACATAGATCCTGAGATATAGATTTCTGAAAATAAATTAACTAACTACTAATCTTGCAGTAGATTTTTAATAAATTTTACTTTTTAAAAAGCTATATCTCGAGAACTATTGGATGTAAATAGCTCTTTTAGGGCTAATATTTCAGTAAATTTACTATTCTTTAAATAATGCGCTATTAGGTTTTTTAGTGTTGGTAGTTTTTAAGATATTGAGCTCCGAATGAAAAATTTGTGTTTTTTTAAGGTTTTGAAACAGCCGCCATTTTTTATTCCCCCTTCCTATACTTGACAGACTCATCAATTTTGACTATTAATTATACATAGTTTTCATTAAAGTAATCAAAAATTGGGGTGAGATAACTGCTTTTTTCCTTCCCGGCTCTTGTACTATTAGAAGTTAGGCACTGCGGCAGTTTCTTTATACACATTACATTTTTTTTTATTTTAGATAAAATATGTAATTATTGTTTATTGTTTAAATAAATGTACCTAAGTTGCTGCAACTTTTGTGTTGACTTAGTGTTAGATTGTGGCGTTTATAAAATACACCTAAATATTCAACTTTTTTTTATACAAGTTATGGAAAAATATATTTATAAGATGATGTAATACTTAAGTTAAGCCACTTAAAAAATATATAAATTTACAGTTTTAAAATTTTTAAATTTAATATTTTATTTTCGTTCTGTGAAAGAACTTTTAATTATTATTT
>NW_027105869.1:314731-317693 GCF_000696795.3 Halyomorpha halys
TATAAATCTTTATATATAAGCCGGTTAAGAGAGGTATAGAGACGCTAACAGAACGAGTACAGAGCAGCTGTTAGATTGGAAGGGTGGTTGCCCGCACACACCACAAGCATTTTAACGCCTCTTGTAAACATAGCTCTCCAACAGGCTCCTCTCTGACTATTAAATAATCGTTCCTGGGCTCTTATAATATCCAAATACAAAATATATAAGTAATATTATGTATTTATTTTATACAAATAAATATAAAATATATATATTACAGCCACCTACAATATTAGAGTTGCATCACCACTGCGATCAATGGAAATATTCACGTTATTTGATGAGATAAAAAATTCAAATTTAAAATTTGTATTATATTAGACTGAAACGACAAGAAACTGCTCGTAGGCTTCGATTACTACAATACCTACTTGACAAACGCTCTAAACCTCCCATTTTCCATGGGTTACAATATGTGTATGTCAGTAACATTTATATGGGTTCCAAGCCATGTAGGAATTGCAGAGAATGAACTAGCCGATCACGCTGCAAGAGAAGCACTCGCGCTTCCGGGACGGAATAAAGCAATTTTAACTCCGTCAGAGATGAGCAGACCTCTTGTAAAGGAAGTCAAAGATAAATGGAAATCTTTGTGGAACGAAAGCCCAATGAATAAATTAAAAATTATTGAAAAGGATGCCAAGCCCTGAGGTACCTCCAGTCGCAGATGCAGTAGAGAGGAAGTTGTACTGACCAGGCTGAGAATAGGTCACACGAGGCTCACCCACTCCTATCTTATTTCAAAAGAAACGCATCCGAACTGCCAGTATTGCAATAACAATCTAACAATAAGCCATGTTTTCCAACGATGCCCATATTTCACACCACACCTCAATAGCTTAGGACTAAACCAAGTATCTCAAAAACCCGGACGAGACGATGATTGGAGACGATGATAAAGCAATAAAATTGGTGTTTCAGTTTTTAAAATCACAAAATTTACTGACAAAAATATAACTTGATCGGAAGGAAGAGAAAAAAAAAATAATCAAATTAAAAAATAAATAAAATTTAACGAATATTAGCAAAATTAAATAAAATATGAATGGCGTTGACCAATGAAGTTTGGCGCCACTAAACAAAAACAAATAAACTTCCCATTTTCCTTGCCACAAGGCAAACAAAGAAGTTACAAACAACCAGATATACATACAACTCCTGTATGTATTCAATAACTTATTTCGTCTGGGAGGAACGAAAAAAATCCTATTTTCTTTCTAAACCATAGACCTCTGGCAACATAATAATCATAAAATAATAAATCCCATTACCTTGCTAAACGGCAAAGCAAGATGTAATGTAATAATGTATATATCATGTAAATTGTATATATTAAAAATAAATAGGTTAGAAAATAAATTTAAAAAAAATCCCATTTACTACAAACAAATATTTTTTTTTTTATTTTATTCATATAAAATCTACGTCCAATAAGGTTCGACCAGATGACATCTATCGGTCGGTGCCAAAATAATAGACATAAGTGAAATGTAAATAATACAGTTTATACTATTAGGGCGTTGTGGAGAATATACTAATTTTAAACTAGATAAGTGCGATATGAATTGATCTAAAGTGATGCAATTGATAATTTAAATAAGAACTACTAAAATGAAAATAAAATAATAACTATTAAACAAAAATTAAGTAAATAAAAAAAAGTTAAAGATTTTGAAGTGAATAATAAAGCTGCAAATTTACAATTAGTGAATTAATATAATAATGAGAATAAAACAAGATTATACAGAATATGATAAAAATAAGGACCCAATAATATCTATTACTGAGCACACAAATACATTTCTAATTCAAATTGTAATATAATAAATAAATTATGTGGAGTTAAGGAACAATACAGGCAGATAAGATCAGTTATTGGGAATCATAAAGTACCAATTAAATATCTCTTTTTTAATTTTCTTTGTGGTTGATTTATTTATTAGTTCTGACTAATGATTGAACAGATATGGTACGATATAGTTTGAAGTACGTTTACCAAATTTATTATCATAGAGTGGTTCCATAAATTTAATTTAGTTTCTAACATTTTTTAGATATATTCTTTCTTTCTTAAATAAATTATTGTCTATAAATTTGAAGATGATTCTATAAAAATAATAATAGTTGATGTAGTAGAAAATATTAAAATCGTTGGTAATTTACCAACGATTTTAATATTTTCTGTTCTTTTAGTGCGGTGCTTTATTGCTCTTAATGTTCGATTTTGCAGATTTGTAAGATTTGATAAATAACTTAAGCATATTAGCAGTTTATTAATTTCATTAATATAAATAATTAAATTTTATTTCTTTATTAGGCACTATAGCATTCGATCCCATATCTTAATATAGAATCAAATAGTGCTTTGTACACCATAATTAAAGCTTCTCTGTTAAGTATAAACTGGAAGTAGTAAATTTTACATAAGAATACTCTTAATCTCTTTAAAATTGATTATACACAATTATAATCAGACCAATTTGGAGTTTTGGAGCTCGCCAAACCATCAAATTCCTCCCGTATTCAATCTTTACAATCAAAAATTCTTGATGCTCCTTATTACGTAACAAATAAACTCACCCATAAAGACTTCAACATCCCATACGTTGGAGATTTGGCCCGAAATAGATATACTTCCTTTCATTCCAAAATTCGTACCCAATTAATTCCAAACCAATTAGTTCTTAATCTCTCATCCTAACCTCTGTTAATCCTCCGAGGCGTCTGAAAAAAAAAATGGCCACAGGATCTTCTAACTTAAATCAATGATTAAACTACCACCATTGGGGGGGGGGGGGGTGGTTCCTTCTCAAAATTAGCATGTGTTTTGAAATATACATCAAATTTACTTGTCGTATTCTCATTTTACAGTAGTAAATTTCAAAAATAAATCAATAAAAAAATTATTTGTTTTATTTTT
>NW_027105869.1:317800-322607 GCF_000696795.3 Halyomorpha halys
AAATCTCATTTTTTCATCTTCAATAATAGACACTGTTTAAATTACAGTAATAATAAGCCTTTTGTTTGATATTTTTTATCGATTCTACTAAAAAGAAGCAATACAAGGGAAGTAAATGATTATAAACGGTTAACATTATATAAATTTAACAACTTTATCCAGCCATTAATATTTTTTTATATTTGTTTTATTGATTACTTTATACAGATTACATGTTACAGTTTGGAGATTAGAATTTTATTTTTTAAATATTTTTAGTTTATAAACAGTTGGAATCTTTTTTTTAATTTATTCATATTTGTAACTGAATAAAAATATACAAGTATATTTTATGTTAATTACACAATGGCTTGATACAGACAACTGGAAAATTCCATTGTCAGAACTCTCATAACATTTCTAGAGGAGATGATCTCGAGGCCATCTTCTTTTCAGACGCCTAGGAGGATTATCAGGTTATGGAGGAGAAGGCAAGTTATAAACAAGTGGGTTGGGGTGATTGGGAAGTTTATCATGGAAAGATTGGTATCTGGTTCTGGCCAAATCGGTAACATATGGAACTTTGAGGTCCTGGTGGATGACTTGATTGGTGACAAAGCAAGGAGCATTAAGTATTTTACGAAGGATTGGATACGAGAGGAATTCGAAGGTGTAGTGGAGCCTCTAAGCTCAACTCCATAAGTCAATATAGGCCTTATTATTGTCAAATAAATACGTCTTTTGTGATTAGTTGGAAGTTTATATCGTCTAGTAAATATTGTAATATTATAGAAAAATTAAAAAGAAATAATAATGAAATTAAAAAAAAAAAAAAACCTACACAAGAATTTTGTTTTTTATGAATATACAGAGATGATTTGAGTTTTTTTTTCATATATTTCTAGTTATGTATTCTTTCCTCATATTCTATATATTAACATATTAAATAAAATATAGTCCCTTAGTGGGAAGCAGATTTAAAAAGAAAATGTATATTATACTAATAATAATACACACAAATACATCAACATTTATATCTACCGTACGTTACAAAATACAGGCTCTTAGGGCAGGGTAACTTTTTAAAACAAAGTTATAAATACGTTTTTAAATAAACTTGCTGTCTAGGAACTCTTCAATAGTGAGATAAGGCCAACAAATACATTTACTCAAAACAAAAATACATCTCTAAACAAATTAACTACATAAAAAAAATTAGTTCACCAATGAATCTCATGAATTAAAAAATATGTTTATAGATATTTAATGCTTACCTCGTAGTATACTGACAAATTAAATATTAGAATTGAACATTTGTTTATACTGGGCCGTAGATCAGTGGCTAAGACACAGTCTTACTAATTTGATGTCAATTGGCGGTGTCAGTTCGAATCCGGCCTAGGACGTTGACTTTTTTCACTGAGTGGCGGTCCCACAAAATAAAGAACTTTGACCCCCAACCATGGTTAGGCAATATAGGACTTCCAATGAGAGGAGTTTTGGCCGAAAAAAAATTTATACTTATACTTACTTATGAGATATTTAAGAGTTTGTGTTTCAATACAATTAAAAATATACGTACAGGAAATTAATGAGTCATACTGCTGTGTATCTAACTGTAAGTGTATCTAATGGTGAAAATATAGTTTCAATTAAAATAATGACAATAATTATGTGAATAATATGGGTTTTCTTACCAAGAAAAAATTAAAGAAGCCCAAGTCCATTCAACATAATTTATGATTCTTCAAATTAAAAAAACAATACTTATTTTATTTTACACATCTTTACAACATTTCAAAAACATAATTTATGCGATTCAAAACATTTTTTAACTACATAACATAAGCAATTACAAAATTAAAATTAGGTAAACAATAAATGATAATATTCTTAATAGAGGGGGAGAGGAAATATTTAAAAAATAAATAAATAAAAAAATATATCAAAATTTACATGGATAGAAAAATAGAGAAGAAATAAAGTTAAAATAATGTATATGCCCTTTTAGTATTTATAATAATATATATTGTATACCCTTGTTATTTTCCACTCATTTTTTTTTTATTTTCTTATGTAAAGTGTTTGTATCTTTTTTAGTCCTGACGAAGCCCTCCAACGTGGGGCGAAACATTGACTCAAATAAAAATATTACACCAATTTACTATTTGAGTTTTATTTGACCACACCCGGACCAAACTCCATTTATAAATTACAAAACAATTTACGTATTGGTTCTCCGTTAAAATTTTTTATCCTTTTAAAAATTCCATCTTTTAATAATTTTGTTGATATAAAATCTTCTTGTCTCATTTCATTTAAAATTAAGTTAATACCATTCCAATACTTTTTGATAATATTACAATAATCTCTTGGGACAAACAGTAATTTATTTTTTATACCATTCTACTACACCAAAATCGCCATAATAATTGCTAAACTATAGTATTAAGTTTTATATTTTATATTTAATTTTAAGTACATATGTATATTACGTAAATTTTGTTTAACCGCATTAATTAAACGTATTTAAGGTACAATTGCTAAATACTAACAAATTAAAATCACCTTCATCAATGTCTTCGGACATTATCAATAATAAACATCTTAATTTAAGTGTAAATGGACTTAGGCCACTTTCAAAATAAACATCGGAAATGTTGAACTAACTTTGAAATCTTATGTTTCCAGAATTAATGTATTTACTCGGAATATAAGTTGTACATGTAAATACGACCACTTTCAAAATATACGGCTCATATATACATATATATTTATTTTGTATCATATTTATTATCATTTTCACTTCATTAGGCCTCAGAAAAATTTTATTATGCTTATAAGGTGCCTTTTGTTAACTAATTAATTTAAGCTAAGATTTAAGTTAATAATATATGGTCGGATAATGAATAATAAAATTAAACAAAAATGTATTGAAATAATAGATACAAAATTATAACGGTCTGAGGAATAAAACGATCAAATAAACATACCGTATGCACGCATTACTTGCTAAAACAAAATAATTTTAAATTTCCCCACGTTACATTATCATATTACATGTATTCAAATATTTTCTCATTATTATTCATTTCCAATATTCATATATGCAATCAAAATTAATCGCCCTTAAGTTTGTTGAATATTTCTTCTTTTTTTATTCGTTCATTATTTATTATATTTTATTCTCCATTCAAAATTAAATGTGGTGAGCCATACATTTCGCCGATAACATAGGTTTATAGTATTATTATTTATAATTTTAAAAAAATCGGAGAAGTATCATTTTTTTTTTTTTTTATACAATGATTGTAATATTTAATGGTAAATTAATTACTCATGTTGACAAATTTGAATGTAATACATATTTTTATAACAACATTTTTTTTCTTTGAGTTTAAACCGATAAGTCTTTGTAAACTAGAAAGAATTAATTAAAGTCAACTAAAACTATCCATATCTTCTTATGAGAAAAAAAACTACAGTGAACTCTTCTAAAGTAACTTACAAACAAAAAAAAATCAAAAAATTTATGAGTATTTGACATTTTAAAACATCGTGATTCGGGAAATATATAAAAATCTTCAATTTACAGTTTTAATATTATTTAAGGTAGACCATACATGTTGACACTTTATTAATATCAGATTTGGGTAGATTGTATGTGAATATTGAGAGGCTGAGTACAGATTACTTCACTAGAACTCAAACTGTTTGAGTACAGTGCACAGTACGCAAGTAAAAGTTCAGGTCTGTGGGAATTCGTACTCAAACCAGAGTGAATAAGAGTATTTGTGGTCCGTTCTCAAAAAAATGTTGAGTAAAAATAATGTAATCATACTCATCAGTACAGTACTCAAGTAAAAGTTTAGGTCTGTAGAGATTCATATTCAGATAGAGTGAATACGAGTATTTGTAATCAGTTCTCAAAAAAATCTTACTCATCAGTACAGTACAGTACTCAAGTAAAAGTTGAGTACAGTTTTCAAGTAAAAGTTGAGAACAGTTCTCAAGTAAAAGTTGAGAACAGTTCTCAAGTAAAAGTTGAGTACAGTTCTCAAGTAAAAGTTGAGAACAGTTCCCAAGTAAAAGTTGAGTACAGTTCTCGAGTAAAAGTTTAGGTCTGATGGAATTGATATACAAAATTGAGTGAATACGAGTATTTGTGATCAGTTCTCAAAAAATTGTTGAGTTAAAATAAAGTTATCGTACTCATCAATACAGTGCATTACTCAAGTAAAATTTAGGTCTGTTGTAATTCATATTCAATAGAGTGAATATGAGTATTTGTAATCAGTTCTCAAAAAAATGTTGATTAAAAATAAACCAATCGTGCTCATAATTTAATAATCTGAGTACACTTTTTGAGGGCCCAATTAAGGGCCTATACAGCCCTAGAGGGGGAATATCAGGATTCATTTTTAGGGGCCGCCGCGAAATAAATTCTTACTCACCAAGTTGGGTTCCTGTTATAAAAGTATTATTTCACTAATATTAATTAGTAATACTTAATTCTGTCTTTTAAAAATTATTAATTTTTTATATTAACAAATAATACCTCATTGAATGATGGATTAATTGAATAACCGACCGATGGAAGAATTCTCATATTCTCTTAGCAAGTTTCAGTAATACTTCATAAATTCTTGGCTTCAATACATACTTAAAGTTTCTCACTTATTTATTGATAAATATTATAAATTGCCACAACGTTTTTGGGGCAATTAGTAGTAGTGATAACAGATCACATTCATAATAAATTAATAAATTAAGAATAAAAATAAATAAATAAGTGGAAAAAAGGATTTAAATAAAAAATATCTCTAAA
>NW_027105869.1:322657-335981 GCF_000696795.3 Halyomorpha halys
TATATAGTTTTAAAAATAAAATAATCCCTAGTCACATTTACACTGTTATGTACAATATTTACTCTGTCGACATCATGATCCCTGGGTCCTGTCTATCCACCACGTGTGAGGGATAGAGCAGGGCTCTTTGAGGTCCCAGCACATCCCTCTCACCGCATCACTGGTAATGAGCCAGTGGAGGCTGAGTAAGTGCGCTAAAGCCGCAAACACTCTACTTGAGTGGAGCATCTGACCATTGTCAGAACTCCAATTATCGATACTGTATACTTACAGTAAAAAAATTGTTAATTCATTGTACGGTCATTGTAAAATAAACAAAGTAAGAAAAATATTAAATAATTTTATTTTTCGGAGTTACTAATTCATGATTTTTTCTGATTTTTTTTTTCATTCCAGGCTGGTAACGTTTTGCTAGTATTTTCCAATAAAATTTAATAAATTATCATCATGAGAACGATTAATAGATGATAAATAGCAGTGTATAATTATTTTTAGAGAAAATATTTAAATAGGGACGGCGGGTTCGAAATGTTGAATAAAAAAAAAAATATTTGAGGTATGAAAAACTTACTTATGGTACTAAAACTTTGCCCAATAAGAAAGAATTCAGAAAAAAAATCAAATTAAAAAATTGTAAAATATTTTAAAATTAATTGTGGTGTTCCTTGGCCGAAATTAGAATTAAGGGATGTTTGAGATCCACTATATTTTAAAGGCAGTTTTTAAATTTTCTTTAAATAAAAAATACAACAAAAAGCTGAACTTCACTCATTTGAATATAGAAGTAATAAATAATATTTTGATGACCTAATTAATAATAAATATATTTTATGTTAAAACTAATGACAAAACATGACGAGTCAAGGGTTGGAAATGAAGTTGTTATATATATTTATATATATTTTAAATATCTTTATTGAAATATACAGCTTTAAATAATAATAACACATTCAGTAAATTTAATCTAGGTTACAACGGAGTGATATAGGAGTGTAGAGAAACTACCCATTGGTAGCATTCTAATAGTTGTTATATTAAAATAAATATTTGAATATTTAAAGAGGAATACGTTATAAAATACTAATATGTATTATATTATGCATAATGAAATAAGTAATTAAAAAGTATATAAACCATCTTAAAGACTATTCATTCTCTGGTAACATATATACATTATATACCATATATATAACATATGACTACAACTGGATGATTATGGCTTTATTATAAACAATTTTAGTCATGAATAGAAAAATTAAAACAATTATTTTTATTTTTAATAATTATTTTAACCAAAAATATGGTTTCCTTTCGTTCTTGAAATAAACCAATGGTATGGTGTAATGAAGAAAATATGATTTTGAAATTTATCTTTATCACATCAAAAACATTATTTATTAGTAAATGACCCAATAAAATGTTATTAATAAATTTACTTGAAGTGGTTAAAGCATGTTTTTCAGAAATAAATAAATATGATTTTTTTTCAATGGAAGTATATACATTATACAATATATGTATAACTTTTTATCCAAAACCAGTGGTTGGTTAATAAAAATTTATTATCCTATCGAAATTACTAGGTCAAGATTTCAGTTTGCATATCCGAAACTAAAAACTATTTCACCATTTTTATCACCCTATAACTTTTATTCCTGGAAATGGGTTCATAATAATAAAAAACAACAGTTATTGATAAGAATCAAAATGCTTATCAAGCTTTATTATTAGTTGTTTAATAATTTATTTTTATTTTATTTCACTTTTATTCTAGTTAATATAGAGAGAAATGCTTTATTTAGCCATGCTGCTCAAATACATTGGGTTGCTATAATACACTGCGTAGATTACCTAACTATGTATATATATATATGTGTATTTAGCAGGGGACAGTTATATAATATTACAGAGAATTTCTTGAAGTTGATATACATAATTTTTAACTATATATAATATAATATATACTAGCATTTCTTAACATACTCTTCTATATGTTGTCAATAATTTTTTTAACAGTTTTAATTCCGACCTTAGGTTAGCCATATTTTTTTATTAAATTTAAGATAAAATTTCTTTATTATTAATTAGGCCATCAAAATATTTTTTATTACTTTTATATTTCACTCAGTGAAGTTAATTTCAACTTTTTAGCTGTATTTTTTAGTTTAATAGAAAATGTTAAAAACTGCTTTTAAAATATACTGTTGCCCCAAACATCTGTTAATTCTAATTTCGGTCAAGGAACAAGATACAATTAATTTCGAATTCTTCATTTTTTAAAATTTATTTCTGGGCTAGTAAGTCTTTCATACTTAAACTTTTGTATTTATATTAATTTATTATATATATTGCATATACTATTGTATTACTATTATATGCATAGTATTACATCTGTGATGTTTCTTAATTATTATTATTATTTTAGAATTTCACACTTTATTGGCTATTGCCTGAAATATTCACCAACCTTAACCAAGCTAGGGGTTAGGATAAATTTTAAAACAATCTAACGATACTCGCTGTACAGAGAACTGCTTTCTGTCCTTGTTACAATAATTTTTCCGGCAGCTTCAAATTGTGGACTGTGAGCATGGTATCTTCTGGGATAAGGCCGTTGGAAGATATTACCACCGGATATACCTTTATATGTTCAAATATATAAAGTTACCGAAATTCTTGGTTTAAATCTTGGTATTTCCTGATCTCCTCCGAAATTGTTTTATTGATATTGTCATCAGTTGGGACATCAATAACAATCATATATCCACTTCTCACTTTTTGAGAATTAAAACAATCTAACGATACTCGCTGTACAGAGGAGAACTGCTTTCTGTCCTTGTTACAAAAATTTTTACGGCAGCTTCAAATTCTGGACTGTGAGCATGGTATCTTCTGGAATAAGGCCGTTGGAAGATATTACCACCGGATATACCTTTATACGTTCAAATATATAAAGTTACCGAAATTCTTGGCATAAATCTTGGTATTTCCTGATCTCCGAAATTGTTTTATTTATATTGTCATCAGTTGGTACATCAATAACAATCATATATCCACTTCTCACTTTTTGAGAATTAAAACAATCTAACGATACTCGCTGTATAGAGGAGAACTGCTTTCTGTCCTTGTTACAATAATTTTTCCGGCAGCTTCAAATTCTGGACTATGAGCATGGTATCTTCTGGGATAACGCCGTTGGAAGATAATACCACCGGATATACCTTTATACGTTCAAATATATAAAGTTACCGAAATTCTTGGTTTAAATCTTGGTATTTCCTCCGAAATTGTTTTATTGATATTGTCATCAGTCGGGACATCAATAATAATCATATATCCACTTCTCACTTTTTGGTCTATTAAGACTATTCCCGGTTTTTTACCAAGGTGTGCTCCGTAATCATAGAAAAATCCCAACTTACCTTTTTCTGCTTTCCCTTGAAGGTATCTGTTTTGGTAGATACAGACAATACGAGTGAGGAATTGGGTTTCACATACACCAGTATTGATGGATAATCTTGGTCAGGCTATTATGCCTCATATGCTGGATTAAAATACATTCTTACATAGTGAACAACGGTCATCAAAGTCTTCTCCATATATATAATTCCTATAAACGTTGCTGGCAACTATCTGTTCCCGAATTGCCAAAATAAAACCTCCTGTTTCGGTAAATAAATATCCTTTTCTGAACCACTAGATGGAAGTATCCCAATTTTTTTTTTTAATTTTGATAAAGCATTGTAAAAAAAAAATCTTTTAGTGATTTATTTTTCTAACTTGCATTCAGCAGTACTTCTTCGGTAGGGAACTCTTTATGCTACGAAGAAATCAAATTGAAAGCGGCGAATGCATTGTCCAACGACCCTATAGCTGACCGTACAGGGAAATTATAGAAAAATAAATCTTAAGTTATAAAAAATTGATTTATCTTATTTAATATAAGAACACAGGGTAAAAACGAATGATGCTTTCTTAACCAGAGTTATAATGATTTCTGGTAGATTTCAGGATTCGACACGGTGATAAGACGAAACAGAAAAGAAAAAAATAAACGAACTTAATTGGTCAAAAGCTTGAATTTTATTTCAAGAATAAAAACTAAATTACCTAATCGAAGTCTCACAAAACACAAACATTATTTCTTATGTTATTTTTTATTTCCAGGAAAAATTAGCCCATTTATTACTTCATAATTTATTTTAACAACCGACTAACGTTTCCGACTGTTTGCCCATTATCATTTGCCAAATAAAGCACTAAAACAGTTTAAAAAATAATAATAATAAAATAACTGTACATTAAATTTCAAATAAATGAGATAAAATTATTAAAAATTTCTTTAGTATAATAATTCATGTATAATTCACTGTTTATACAACTAATTTAACTGTTAAATATCAATTTACAAATCTAAAAAGGTTTTTAAGATTAGGAAAAAATATTCAATACTAATTATTATATTTTTTATCTTAAATTAAATTATATGATGGACTTATGTGATAAGATCATATAATGTGTGATTAAGTATTATTTTTATTTTAGAAGAACAATGAGGAGAATAATAGGAAAATAGCCCGAAACGTTAATCGTGTGTTAAAATAAATTAAAAAAGTAATAAAGGCTAATTTTCCAGAAAAAAAATAATAAAGAATTATCTTTAAGTTTTATAGATCTTAATTAAGTATTTTACGTTCTTATTCTAGAAATAAAATAGGAATTAAGACTCAAAATGACAATTTATTAGCCACATTAACTTGTTTATTCCCTTTACACTTATTCCTTAAAAGCTATTTAAATAACTTTATGCTCCTTTAGAGTTTTAGAGTTTTTTTATTATACCATCATGTCCGCCATCCTGAAATCTACCAGAATTCATTGTAACTCATTTAAAAAAATTGAGTAACTTCGTTTTTAACATGTGACCTTCATAATAAAAAAGTATAAAGGTATATTTCTGTTTTAGGCATGTGCAACTAGGAAGTCAATTCTTGAAATCTACCATAAATCATTTTATCAGCAATAATAAAGGCTGTTTTTTACAGCAAAAAAAAATTTAGAGATATCTTTGTGTTTTATGGATCTTAATTACCTAGTTTATGTTGTTATCCTAGAAATAAAAAGACGGAGTCAAGACTCAAAATTACAATTTATCAGCCACGTTTAATTGTTTGTTTCCTTTACGTATATTTCTTAAAAGCGATTTAGAAAAATTAATGCTTTTTTATTATTTTATTTTTTTCAGTTTTGACGTTAACATCGTGTTCCCTATCCTGAAATCAATCAGAAATTATTTCAACTTATTCTTGAAAAAAAAATTGCGGTTTTTAACCTGTGTTCTTCATAAGAAAACATATATAGAGATTCCTCTGTGTTTTTGGCGCCTGAAATTATACAGTCTACGTACTTATTCTTGAAATTTTTAAATAATATTATGCTATCATCCTAGTACATACAATCTATCAATTTTTTTTCTCATAGGACATCTTGAACCGACAGAACAAACCATCGGACGCTTAAACCCCGAAACATTTTTTAAATTTTTATGTGACGATGTCTACTGTTATTTATTACTTTATAATAAAATGAAGTAATTAATAAAATTAAATAATAAAGTAAAGTAATTGATTACTTCATTTTTGCCCAGTGGTCTCCATTTGTTAAATCAGACTGAATAAATCAATTTTTTTGTAAACTTTTTGTAAAAAGGAAAAATAATTTCACCGATTCCAATCAACAAATAAAATTCTCTACGTTTCGGCTAATATGTCATCTTTTGAGAACAAAAATGTATCAGTCGCACATTCCAGTACATACTAATAGATTCAATCTAACAAGGTGGAGGAGGTTGTTAGTGAAGATAGCTTGTTAATTGGTACTGAAAAATAATTTTGCCTTTAAAATTTAAAAATTTTACATTCTTCTTAAATAAATTTCATATACAAATTTAAAAAAAATATTACTAGTCATTCTTGTCCTTAATCACTTGTCGCATGGTGTCTTAAATTTTTTTATGATTTATAATATTATATTTATTACATATGTTATTCTTTTATATAAGAATAACTATAATATTTTATCAAGGTATTATATCATGTAATACCTTGATAAAATATTAAAGGAAACAATATGTTATTCTTTTATATATTATCTTCTTATTTTTAGTAAAGTTCCCTCCGTACTTATTACGAACTCATTAGTTCATTATCATTAATTCATTCATTGTAACTTTGTGTCATTATTATTCACTTCAAAACTTCATTCAATTTTTACTCTATTTTCTTTTTTTATTTAATATTTTGTATTTTGGTAATTGAATTATCAGTTTTATCGCTAATAAGAATTTTTTTATTTGATTTAAATTGGTAAAACAATTTTGCCTTTAAATTTTAATAAATTTAGATTTCTCTTAAATCAATTTTATATACAAATTTTAAGTGATATTACAGTATCTTTCTAGTCCTTAACAACCTATCGCAGATTGGTTTCAATTTTTTTTTTTCAAAGCACATCTTGAACCGATGGAACAGTCCATCAGACTCTTAATTCCTGATTATTTTTATTTGAAGATGTCTACCGTTGTTTATTGCTATATTTTAAACGGAAAAGGGTTGCTTGTTAAGTACGTGGAAGGAAAGTATGTAGTATGTGTTCACACATGTTCATCGAAATGCTAAAACGATCATTATTCTAGAAATAAAACGAAAATTACGATTTAAAAAGACCAAAAAATCTTTCTGAACAGCCAAGTGAAAACTTATAAATTATAAGTTTTAACCTTATTTAATATTTATTAATAATAATATTATTATTAATATTAGTATTATTATTTAAAAATTGTTAGTTATAATCTTTTCACTTTTTTGAGACTGGTTTTCATTGTTTAAATAAAGCAATTTGATTCTAAGTTAAGTCCCAAAAAACTCTTCATTATTATATTTCTGTAAAAGTTCAACGTTTCGGCCAATTTGGCCATTCACAATGTTAAATATAAATTAACACCTCACATACATTAATTTAAAAACTTTTTGCACTCTATTCTGATAGGTCACATTAATTTCTATCAAATTATCCTATTTTGTCACTTTTATCAAAATTTGAAACTTTTAATTACAGATTAACACTATTATCACTTTCTTATCACACCTTAATACTTAAAAAAAATTTAATTAGTATTTTAAAATAAATAATGAATATTGTTTTGAGACTTAACAAGGATATAAATTATTTTATTTAAATTATAATTTATAATTGGAATACCTTGTTTTTGTACGTTTCATATTGCTTGATTAGTGGCACATATCATCATTTTTGGTTTTATTTTATTTAAAATTGGACGTATTCCAAAGATAGCGCCGTAGACTGGGGTTACTTTCTATCCTGAGATTGTTTCACAGACAGTATTAAAAATTAATTCCAGTCTACGGTGTATTCTATCGAATATCTCAAGTACTGAATGATTTTTTTTTTTGTGAGATGTGCTATTATTCCAGCAAAGCAGAGACATTCATATTGCCCTGAACGAAGTAGTAACACTGAAACATGCCCGGTTATGTTTGTTAATATTTTGTTGGGTACTCACCGTGCCAGTCTTTGTCCTCCTGTTCGGAATGGTGTTCTTCTCTCTCGGAGTCTTCTGGGGAATCGGCACCGCCGATGAGGTTTGCAACAAGGAAGTGCGAAGACAATGCCTTGTCCCTTCCGAGGACTGGCATGAGCACGTGCGGCAGCATCATTTCAACGAAGAGCGAGTCCGTGGCCACCAGAGGACCTCCCGGCGGCTACTAAATACATTGGCCCACCACGACCCGACAGCGACGAATAATCTAATAATAATAGCCACTATAATCATACAGGGGTGTAAGGGCCCCCCTTATTGGGGCTCGGGCCGTTTAGTGGGTTGGATTTTTGCCTGGGGCCACGCCCACTTCCCCCCTCCATCACCAGGCCACGCCCACCACCCCCCTTACTACCTACTCTTTTTCAAAGGCAACTTCATTTATATTGGTCGGGCGGTTGGGATTCTTTTCCGAGCCATTGGCTGTTGTATCAAACCCCACCTTTACTTATTGCTAACCACCCCACCTCCCCTGTATTGCCGCCCTATCACTGCCTTAATTACAATTAAGTTATGGGAATATTCAAACCGATATCAATTACCTGCCCCGGCCAACTTTAACCATCAAACTTGTTCCATTCCCTTCAGCCTTATTGATATTTGAATTAGTGATCCCCCTTACGGATTAACACAGCCCAGAACAGCTGCCTTTTAATATTCATGTTTAGAATTATTAGTTCATGAAAAAAAAAATGTCAAAAAAATTAATAAATAAAGAAAACTTAAATTCGATAATGGTCTTCCGAAACACCGCAACATTTTATTTGTTACCTCTCCTTGTAGCTTTTAATGATTGATAAGGCAGTTAGCTTCATGTGGATCTAATCCACATGAGTATGGTGTGTACAATTATGAATGATAATAAGAATAAATTATTAAAATTTATAATAACGGAAATACTGCAGTTCGTAAATGTAATAAAAAAGAATACTATATAAGAATACTCTAATACAGGGGTTCCTAAACTTCATTTCGCCACGGCACACATCTTATCCAACCAAACTTTATTCTGGAAACCACACAATGCCCAAATTTCCCGTCGAACCATAGCTACCCTAAAGCAACTCAATATAATCCGTTATCTCCTTCCACTTAAAACCCGTCAACTCTTAGTTTTCTCTCTTGTTTTCCCCCACTTTGACTATGGCTGACTGAAACGTCTTATGTATTGCACAGTACAATTTATTTTCGAGATCGCAAGAGATACTCACATAACCCAGTTTCACGCCGAGCTGAAGTGGCTCTATCTATCCTTCCGATGCCAGTATTTCTTAGCTTCCTTTCTATACCAAGTAATTAGAACTTAGCACTCCTCCTGTATCATAGAAAACTTAGAATTCAAATTCTCAACCCAATCCCGTACTACCAAGTCCCGTTTATCTGACACCTACGCTTCAGCTCACCGAACTGCTGTGTTTGATAATTTTCTACCTGAGCTCCATTCCCTCTAACATACGTCATGTACCAACCCTTCCCCCGTTTAAAACCCTTCTATTCTTACATTTTACTTAACCAATCTAATCCAATATTATAATAGTACAGATATTTTGTAATTACCTTTTTGGTTTGTTTTTTATGTATTGGATCAGTTGGTTTTTTTATTTCCTATTTTACTCTATTTAAAATTATTTACATGCAATTTTTATATAAGTTATAATTAGGTAAGGCCGTACTGTTTTTGGCCCAATATATATTACTGTAAAATTAAAATTACAATTATAATTGTTCAAAAAGGGACCTAGTCCCAGAATAATAAACTATTTTCCATTTCATTTTATGTTGGATAAAAAATCCACTAAACTAAAGAAAAATTAAAACATGTCGCCCGATTATTCTTAGAGCGTTTGAATATGTAAAACCAGTACAAAATAAATTTTGGAGAGCGCTAATATTTGTCATATTATTTTTAATTTTTTTAAAATTATATTTTGTGGATACGCTAGTGGCACAACTTAGGGAACCGCTGCCAAGTTTCTCAAAAGTTTTTGAATGTAAAAAAACGGCCAAAATGGAACCAACTTCTTATTCAAACAAATTGTTTATATATTTTTATAATTATTTTTTAATTATATCAATACGTCAAGCAACTAATTAATCTATTCTGTGGGTCATACGCTCCAGTGACATTTCAAAACTCGATGGCTTAATCAAATCCTAATTAAAATTATTAAGTTGAAAAAATATTAATAATTAAATAAAATAATTTGTATCCAAGTTAAGTCTCAAAATACTCTTTAATTGTCCAACGTTTCGGCCGACCTGGTCATCCCTCAAGGACACTCTTAAATATAAATTAACACTTCAAATTCTCAATTTAAAAACTTTTTGCAGGCTATTCTGCCCAGTTCATTAATTTAAGTCAAATCATCCTATTTTTTTCACTTTTTATTAAATTTTAAAACTCTTAGTTACCATCATGTTAAGTAAATCTATAATTAAAAGTTTTAAAATTTAATGGAAAAATGACAAAACAGGGTGATTTGACTAAAACTAATGACCCAAGTAGCCTGCAAAAAGTTTTTATATTGTTGAATGTGACTGGTAAATTTATATTTAAGATTGTCCTTGAGGATAGCTGGGTTGACCTAAATGTTGAACAGTTAAGAAAATAATAGAATTATTTTATTTGAATATCAAAACCACTATCAAAAAAGTGAAAAAAAATGAATTAAATAAACTCCTAATGGGATCGTAAAAGATTTTTTTTTTTTGTGAAACAAGGATTTTGATTCGTTAAACAACAATTATTGTTTTCTAAACCAATACATTTCAAGATAAGTATCTTTACTTAGATCAGATTTACTAAATTTATTATAATGTACAGTTGTAAATAGCAATAAATAAATATTTAAAAAAAAAGTATCTTTCAGAAGTTTTTATAGATTTTTTTACTTTAATATTTTTTATAATACCTTAAACTTGTAATAATTTTTTTTTTTTTTTTTATTGAATCCAGTTTCAAAGAAAAACAAGGATGTTTTCTTCAATTTTTAAAAATAATCTTCAAATATGACTAGTGCCATTTGTTGACAGTTCTTCCGAAGTTCAATCTCACTCTAATAAAATATTTGAGTAAACATCAAGTAATAATAAATTAATTAAGTAAACAAGTCAATAAATCAATTTACAATAATTTTTTTTTTATGTTGTAGAATTCTAACTAGTAGTGAGCCAAAATGCTAGGATTCATCTATATATCTATATACTATGGAAAATAAAATGCAAAAATCTGTAGAGATAGATTTTGATTTTATCGAATTATCGGTATAGGATTAATTACACATTTACTTTTTTTTGTCATTAATTTTCTTACGAACTTTCCCCGTCAATTAATTTCAGCTACCAATTTGCAACCATAGATTATTATTACTGTTGAAGATCTGTTAAAAAAAATACATCAAAAATAAACCGATCTGGCAATGTCCAGAAATAATTTCCCAAAGATAAAGAGTTTTAAAATTAATGAGTTAAAAAAAATTCATCTTTTTTATCAATTTTTCATTTTAATATAATATTTTTTAAAGATATGATGAAAAAGAAGTCAAGTTGTAGTGAATAAATTATTTTTAGTTACTATAAGATACGGAATTGGAGATGTAATTTTATTATAATATAAATAAATAATTATATATTAATAAACAAACCCAATTAGTCAGAAATTAGTCATGAATACCATCAATAGACCATCAATCGATCGATAGGAACTAAACGCTTTTTCTATAAACTATTTCTGTGTTTAAAACAATTTAATCTCTATTACCTCTGAATAAATAAAGAGTGTGAAAAGTAGGAAGAGATTTCTTAGTGATAAGAAAGCCTAACAAATTATAGCCCAGCACTATCTACAATAAACTATTTCTATATTCATTTATATATCTATATAAACTATGTTTTTTTATTTTTTCTTCAAAATTGATTTATTTTACGATAATTGTTAATATCGTGACCATTCTGATCTGGTTCTTTTAATTAATTTATTTATTTATTTAATACCAGATCAGTATCGCCTGGTGGGCCTTACATGGTTAATGTAAGAGGTATATTTTTTTTAACAATTTATTATGGGGGGGGAGTATAGTCTCATACAAAAGAAACCCCTAACTATACACAATACATAAAAAAAAAGATAAAATAAATAGATTAAAATAATAATTCTTAATAAAAGATAAAAGTAAAGTTAATAACAAAAACAATGACATTTATGGAATTAACAAAATAAATGATTGACTTCTTTTGTTCTCAGAATAATTTAAATCGGGTAAAAAAAAAAAAAATTAATATTTAATGAAATAAATCACATTTAATTTACAAATAAATATGATTACAATGTTAACTTTAGCCTAATTTTAGAAATATTAAATAAAATAGTTGTAATAATTTATTAAAGAGAATAATTGTTGTTTTCAAAAGTCGTAATATAATGAGATAATAATATCAAAAATAATAAAATAATCTTAATAATTTCAACCTTTAGAGCTTTTAGATTAAAGAACAATATTATTAAAACTGTTACAAATGGTTAATGTGGCAACCACAGCATGAGCCAAATGGCTTCAACAGGTTTCAGGGAATATCCACGGCCGCAAATACTGGCATATATGAATATTATTCCTCAAACACTTTATTATGTTTGCTCTTTATGAATGAATTTTTATAAATAAATATATATTTTAAAATGACTATAATAATACCTGGGAATAAATGGCCGGTAATACCGTCCAACACGAATTTTCTATCTTGTCTGAAGGATGGAAATAAATAAAAGAAAAATAGTTTTAGTAGACAAATTTTGTTTTAGTACAATTAAGATTTAATAACTTATTAAGAATAATTCCGTATTTTTGATTAAATTAGTAAATATTTTTAAAATTTTTTTCTAAATAACTCTAAACTACTTGCATGAAAAAATTAGATTTTTAAATTGTTTAAATAAATAAAATTGTACCCATTTTAGTCTCAAAACATTTTAATTCCATTTATAATTCCGAAGTTTCGGCCTATTCGGCCATTCTTAAGGGCAAACTTAATACAATTCTAAAACCAAAACATTAAAAAATCTACTTCATTGCAACAATTGTGATAAATTTTACTGTTGACTGTAATAAATAATTTTAATTTAATTTGAAAAATTGACTAATTAGGGTAATTTGAGGACTGATAAATTGATGACCAGGGCAGAATAGCCTGCATGAAGTAGTTTTTTAAAATGTTTTGGTTCTAAAATTGTATTAAGATTGTCCTTTAAAATGGCCGAATTGGCCGAAACGTCGGACTTATAAATGGAATTAAAATGTTTTGAGACTAAAATGGATAACATTTTATTAATTTAAACAATATTAACCAGTCTCAAGAAAGTATTAACATAGATTTTTCAAGCCGATAATAGTTTCTACAATTTGAGATGAAAATGAGCTCTTTACAATTATTACTTTCCAAGCACTGATTATTTTCCAAAAAGCCAAAAACTGCAATTTTGTGGAATATCGACAAAAATACTATAGTAAAATATAATTAATTCGAAATAAATTTAATTATTTTCACTTCAAACCATTAAGATAATGTTTAGGTTCAGTTAGCTAACTTGAAAATAACAGAAAATATTTGGAAATAGGAATTTGAGGGAAAATTTTGAAGAAAAAAATGTTCAAGTCGTAATTATTATAATTTTTTTTTTTTTTTATTAAATACTCATAAACACAATAAATC
>NW_027105869.1:336106-341351 GCF_000696795.3 Halyomorpha halys
TCTATACCCCTACAAACCATGAAGAGCCATGGGTTTAGTAATTTGTACTGCAACGACGATTGTACAAGGAGGTGATTTCGTCATAATCATGCTCCACCGCCAAATTTTCCCTCTACTAAGGGTACCCACTTTATGAGACTGGGTGAATCACAGAGGGTTCCCGATCCCTCAGGGTTGACTCACAGCTACAGTAACAGAATAAATAATTGTCTGTCACAGCCGGATTCAAAACCAGGTCCTTGGAGTTAATAGCGCAGTGCTTTACCTCTGAGTTACACCTCTCCCCCTTTTTTTTTATATTGTAATTAAATTTATATGAAATAAATATTTTTTCTAACATCCGGTTTGCATTGTTTTTTTTCGTTACACTGTTTATTAAAATTTAACACAAAATTAACAACTACAACTTGAAGTTTTGTCCCCCCTCCACTGAAATTCCACTTTTGATGAGAACCATTGAGCCTGAACTGAAAGCTAATTAAATTGATTTATTCTTGAACTAATATTTTTGAAAACATTTCACAAAATAAGAGAAAATATTAAATTTATTTATTTTACTTTTGAGTCACCGTTGAGGAAAATGGGCCAAGTTTTAAGAGCTGTACCTTAAAATATGCTCATACAGAGCTCATTTAGATTTAAAATTGTAGAAAATTTTATCGACTTCAAAAATGTCATTATGAACTATTCTGTGTTAGGGTGGTTAGGGATTTATTTAATAAAAATTGAAATAAGTAAGATGATTTCGCCTAAAATCCAAGATATAGCTCTAGTTTCTACAAAAGCAAATTAAATCAGTTACAAATAAAGATTTCATTCAATAAATAAAATAAAATTTAAATTTATTAGAAGTAAATTTGTGGATAGAAGATGGTCGGGGGGGGGGAGGGTGCGGACAGCAATTAAACAAAAATAATTATTTATTTGTATAGACGTTTCGACCTAAATTTCAGGTCTTCATCAGGGAACATAGGCAGAAATTCTGGTTATTATACTATATTTATTAATCTACGGTCAACTATCAGTACAACATCAGAAGTAAATTTAATTGTTAGAATATAAACATAATTTTTTTTTTTTTGGCTTAGGTAATTTAACATGCCGGTATTAACAGAATTTTCATTAATTATATCGTAGATCTGAAATATGTATTCACCCAACTTTGCAGAAACAATAAATATTTTCGAATCCAATCTTATGTTGAATTATTCATGAACTTCGTTACCTGCTCGGGTACAGTAACGAGAACTTTTAATTTGATGGGAAGCAGCAAAAAGTTTATATACCACAAAAACTGCCTCAATAAACGCAGGGTGTTTTTTTTCTTTTATAGGTTTTTATTTTTAATTAGTGGCTTTTATATTTAACAAAAATTCATCCATGTAATTGGTACTTCTTAACACATTTATAGCATTAATCTTAACGTGTGACTACTTATTTTGACTTTCACTTAATTATATATGGAATATGGAATAGAGGAAAACATTACGATCGTAATTATCAAAAAAAATTCGAGATCTCCTGAGTTCAAAAAACATAATCTCGAAAAATGGTCTATGTTTGTTAGTTTGTTAACAGCCTACTTCAAAAACGAAAAGTTGTTCAAAAGTAAAATTACATATTTAAGGCAGGTATATGCCTTGGATTTGACATAAACTATTTCACTGGAATAAATCGATTGGAAGTGGCACTTTATAGAATCGATTTCTCACTTTTTTTTTTATTTTCTCAAAACTGACTCTAACGATTTTGATTAAACTCACCATGTCAATGTACAACTAAATGATCTTTGATATTAGGTAGGTTTTATCCTAATTGAAATATTTCCACAGGATATAAATGAAATTTTTTAAAAAAATCCTCCCCTAAAGTACATTTAATTTTGTTAATTTGAAAAATATAAACAGTTCTCATTGTTAGCAATAATAAACAATTATTAAATACAGGATATTAAAGAATTTTATGAATAACTAAAGGAGAAAAAATGAAAAATAGTGGCATCCGATTCCGATGGAAATAACCGGGACCACCCGAACATTCCCGATTGCATTACGACTTCATTCACTGTCGTATTTTTTTCAGGTACAAAATTTATGTTCGTCAAACTCACTTCAAGAAACTCTAAAATAGGAATTTTATAGCAACAGAAAAATAAAATATAGTAGTATTTAAATTTAAGCCTTCACTAGTATTTAAATTTCTATTTTTTTGAAAATTACAATAATAACTAGAGCAATACGACAATCTGCTCAATATTTTGGATAGTATGTAGAGTGGTAAGTGAAAATTGTATGATGTAACTTTACCATAAACTTTCTTGGGATTCAAGTCTCTAAGTAAAAAGATCATATACAGACTATACGATCTATAAGTAGGTGAATCCAAACATGTCTCCTAGATATTAATAAAGCATTTTAGAAGAATTTAGGCCTTACAGTTTTGGACAAACGTCAGAATTTGTGAACAAGGATAGATCCTTCTAGGCACTCCAAAAAAAAAAATCAAGTTTACGTGTGTATAACACATTTTATTTTATATTTCTGGTTCTAATGAAGTATAAAAATTAGTCTAGTAAATTTTTACCTAAAAATTAAAAAGATAAGCTTAATATTAAGTTTGGTAAAATTATCAAAATAGAAATTTTTTCGTGGGAGCAATTTAGTTTTCTCAAATATCGAGTTCACACACACACAAAAAAGATAATATCTAATTTTTAAGAAATTGAAAAGAAAAAGTTTACTATAAATTCGGCCAATACCAGTTTGATTTTTTTTTCTGAATAGGTTTAGAATTTTTAAATATACCACCAAAAAGGACAATCGGGCTCCATGTTTGGTATTAAATAAAAACTAATAATAATAAAATAAAATAAGGAAAAATAACACTAAAGCACGCTGCGATTGAAACATAATTTATTAGAAAAAAAAAGTGTTAATGTTAGTCAAAAAATGTTGCGATATTTAATATGCATAAATGATGAAATGTGATTGTTTATAAAAAAAAAATAATAATAAAAGTTGATCTTTTTAAACAATTAAGAACATTTAGACAATGGAGAATATTCGTCTGTCGAGCCACTGTGCAATTTTAACTAAAATATGTAAATAAAAAAATTTAAAAATAATAAAATTAAGCTAAATGTTAAATAAAATAATCTACATGGTTCAAAAAATCAATAATATAAAACAATAACATGACAAGAAAGGCATATAAATAAAACTTGTAATAAACTGTGATATGGCATTCCTTGGAATCCTTACTTGTTAATGAACTGACCTCTTTCCAGTCTAGCCCGTCGTACATAGTTGCTAAGAGCTCTCCAATTAAAATCTTTCAATAAACTAAGTAATTCTCCACTGCCCAAAATATTTTATTCTAATTAAGAAATTTTGGGCAGCGGACTTCATAATGTTTATTAAAGCAAGTTAGCAGCATAAAAATAGTTGGTTTTGCTGAAATTTTCACTCCTTAAATTATTTTATAAAATCTTTATGCACAGATTTTTATTTAGATCCTTTAAGTATTATCAAAAACGATCCTTTAGTTGATATGATGAAAGAAAAGAGTTCTTAGAAAATGAATAACACAATAATATTTTTTTAAAAAACTCTTTTGAATTGAAATAACCATACTGATATACACGATAAGCCGCGATAATATTTTTATGATCTCGATCGTATATATATTTATTTTTTTAGATAAAAACATTTATATCGATTATTATTTTAATAATCGAGATATGAGCTGTTCCTGAGACATCGATTTGTGTAAGGGCGCCCTCACAGCCCCTTCGGTAGTTATTGCGGCATTGAGGGGTGGCGCCAACTGTTCCCCCTATTTAGACCTATTTTATATATTAAGAAAATATTGTATTGGGGAGGAGGAGAAGTAGTACTAATATAAATTTAAAACTTGAATATGAAGAGAAAAAACATTAAGACATGGGTTCTGATTCGATTTTATAGCATATATAGATATCTTCGTATGTGTTTGTTATTTCGGAGGTTGCAGTTATCCATCTTTATAAAAAATTAAGGTCATTGACCGGATATGTATAGAATTTTCGTTTAGCAAAAAAGATCCGAAAGAAGTGACAATAACATTTATCCATTGCTATTCGAACACTGTTGCAATGGAGGAAAAATGTGCCTGTTCTGATTCTGTAGTTTGAACAACATTATGAATTTTAATGTTTACATTCTTTATTAAAGTAGTTGAAACACACTTTAATTTATTTATTATAACTTAAATAATTTATAACAATGAAAATCATTTGACGTGAATACCTCCAATATGCAAGTATCGTAAACAGTGTTAACGTAAATACCCTCACGCCGTTTTCCAATTTCAGGCGTGAGGGTATGTCCGTTAACTTTTTAATTATTGATCGATTTCAACTATCATAAAGTCTCCTCTTTCCGTTTTAAACAAATATTTCAAAAGTGATATAGGCCGTCGCTCACTGGGGGCCTTAGTGGGACGGGTCCGGTCGGAAAGGATTGCATTTTATTGTTTTATGATCTCCTCTTGTGAGGTTGTGACATGTCGAACATCGACCAACCTACTCCGTATAATTGTCTGTTTGAAAAGTCTGTAAGGCTACCATGGAGGGTGGAAGTGGATTTAATGCTGTTTTCTAATTTCAAGGCGCTTTTTTAATATTACTCGATTTAAACTATCTTTAAGTCTCCACTTCCCGTTTTAAACAAATATTTCAAAAGTGATAACCAATTTTTTTTACTTGTTTTGAGATCCTTAATTCATATTTTCACTTAGCATACTAAACCCTGAATCACCTAGTATAATGAAGAAAGTCTCACCGTGTTACTATTTTCCGACAAACTGAATTATTTATTTATTACAATTATTACATTATTACAATTATTACAATTTATTTTATTGAACTCGTTAAATAAATATAAAATTATGTTATTTGCATATCAGTCTTATCATCAATTACCTGAATTTTTAGTAAATCTTCCTCTATTGTACCTTTAAACTTTTTTGTTTTAATAATTAACCATTTCACAATTTAACAAGTAATAAAAAATTTATAAATATAAAATATAAAAGGAGTTGTTAATTCACTTAAGGAGATAAGGGATAAATTATTTTTTCCAGGTTTAAAAAATTTTTCGAATGTTTTTTTTCTTTATTCCGCCTAACCTTGTTGTTGTTGTTGTTGTTGATTGTTGCTTAAAGGCGTAAAACCCTCTGGTCATCAACGCCTATGGGATGATAAAAG
>NW_027105869.1:342176-354482 GCF_000696795.3 Halyomorpha halys
TTGAATCGTGAGTGACGAAAGAGGAAGCGGTCGAGCTTTCGGATTTGGAACCATCAGTGTATATTAAAAAATAATACGGTATATTTTCTAGAAGACGCGACAACCGTTCTTTATACTTGACAGATAGCCCAAAGGCATATATATAGAAGAACAATATTTCCTTTATTTGAACTTTATATTTAGTCAAAACCGGAAAGTAACAATTGATAGTATAAGAGTCCAAAAGGAGAAAAAAAACAACAGATATTTAACCCCAATCTTTGATTAATTTAATGAAAACTACTCAAAATTGACGAGTCTGCAAAGTATAATAAGGAAAAATAAAAAATGGCGGCTGTTTTAAAACGTTAAAAAAAAATAATTTTTCCTTTGAAGCTCTATATATTTAAAACTACACCAAAATACTAGAAAACCTAAGAGAGTAGAGTAAATTTGCTAAAATATGAGCCCTAATATAGTTCCCAAGATATAGCTTTTTAAAAAGTAACATTTCATAAGAAATGCACTGAAAAATCATTATTTAGTGAATTTATTTTGAAAAATCTATATCTCAAAACCCATTCGACTTACAGATATATCTTAGCACTCAAATGCTGCTTTAATGAACTATAAAGTAGTTTATGTGTATAAATAAATTAATTTATGTTTGTTCAGACACAATGTTACGTGCAAAATTTATATTCATGTGCCAATATCGTAAAAATACCACACATACGAAGATACATAATAAACTACTTTTTAGTAAATTAAATTTCCTTTATTTAGAGTGCTAGCAGACATATGTACGTCTTATGGTTCTTTAGATAAATTTTTTAAAATATCAAAAAATTTTATTTGACAACTAGGTATCAACATTACGAAGATAAACGTAATAAATTACTTTATAGTCCATTAAACTAGCTTTAATTTGAGTGCTAATAGACATCTGTACGTCACATAGTTCCTGAGATAAATATTTCCCACAATAAATTCATAACTACTGCTTTTTCTGTACATTTTCATGAAATGTTGCTCTTTAAAAAGCTATATCTGGAGAACTATTGGATGTAAATAGCTCTATTAGGGCTTATATTTCAGAAAATTTAGTCTACTTTAAATGTCACTCTCTTAGGTTTTCTATTGTTGGTAGTTTTAAAGATTTAGATCTCCAAATGAAAAATTAATTCATAGTTTTCGACTGTTTATTTGCAAACGTTTTGCCTGACTGTGCAGGGGTGAATAAGATACAAAACAACTAAAAATGCACAGAAAATGTAATATAATAATATGCCAATAAACTAAACTAAGGTAGGGTTAAAATATATATGTAATTAAAAGTGACAAATTATATAAAAATGAACAAAAAAAATAAAAATAAGATGTAAAACAATTTACGATATCAAAGAAATAACATGTGAATAAATAAAGGTCAAGAAAAATAATAATAATTATTATTTTTAATTTAATTTTATTTTTTCTTGACCTTTATTTATTCTCATATTATTTCCTTTGTTTTCCATCTCTTAGTGTGTAAAATTATTGTTTTTTATCTCTCTTGTATCTACCTACTTTTCTATTTTTACGTGTTATTACGTCTCCTGTACATTTTAAATAAAATATTCTATGTTATTCCTTTTTTACACATACTTATTATTGTACATCTTATTTTTATTCCATTTTGTTCATTGTTATATAATTTTTCACAAATAATTTTTAGGCATGAAAAGTGGGACGAAAAGTCGGCCAATAAATATTTGAAAACTTTTTTTTTTTTACAATTTTTACCAAATCCCCGACCATCTCCTTCATTTTCAGTTAGGGTCAATCACTTTAATATATAACATGACATAAATAAATTAAAAGGATTCAAGTATACAGATACGAAAAACAGAACAACCGAATTAAAAGGAGTAAAAAACAAGAGAGAGAAATGAACGAAAAGCGATTCGAAAGCTTGCCATGAAGAACTTGCAGTTTCATCACTCAGACACCTCTCGCCACGTCAGCTGCACTTGGCTTTCACTCCTACCCCGCCCCCTATCACAGATTGTTTCATTGCGGCTGCCTTGCCGTGTGTGTTACGTCTCTAAAATCTTGTTTAGAAAAAAAAGGATTAAAAAAAGAATCGGATTCGAGACCACACAGCTCTTGGATAAAACTAAATATTTTCCGATAAGTATCTATAAGAACATTTAAAAAAAAAATCTAAGTACCTTAAAAAATAGGAATTACACAAAAACATTGAAAAAAACGGAATCATTATTCAAACTAAACGATGACTTTTACTTTCCTCCAACATAGTTTTAAATTATGTTTCTATCCCTTTTGCCTTTTGTAAATAATGAACTAAAATGTTCTTTTATTTTAATAAAAACTCAAAACTACTCTAAAAGCATATTTTTTATTATTATTATTATATAATTATTTATTGAAAACTGTATAAAAAAAGAAAAAAATACAATAAGTAAAAGTGATGAGTGTTTTAGAACACATGATAATCTTGTAAAGCAACAATCTAATGATAGTACTTCAGTCATTGCTTTACATTAGAAGATCCCTTAGCCATCTTCTTTTCACACGCATTGAAAGATTATCAGGAGGATTAAGAAATAGGGGTTTGGGTCGGTTAGCATTTTGGAATTAAAGGTGATATATCTATGTCAGACCAATCCTACAACGAATGGGATGTTGAGGTCTTTATGGATGAGTTTATTTGTGACGTAATAAGGAGCATCAAGAATTGTAAGGATTGGATACGGCAGGAACTTAATGGTTTAGTAGAACCTCAAAACTCAATTCCGTATGTACAGGTTGGTCTGATTATCATTGTATATAATAATGAGGATTCCACGTAAGCCTCTTGTCAAGATGAAGTCGTATCGAGAAGTAGGGAATATGTTCAGAAGGGGATGATAGGATATTAAAAAATTATACTGTAGGGCAAGAGAGTCGATGGGATTTGTAAGAATTTATTTTGATTCTCCAGTTATGACATCATTCTTCAATGAATGTAATGTGTGACTGCAGAGTTTGCGATGCAGTAGTAGGGTCATTGTTTACAACACGTGTCATTGGTGTATGTTGTTAGGGCTGTGTTAGGGAGGGTTAGGATATCAATCGTAAAAACCGTACAGAGAGTGGGACCTGGGATACTACCTTGAGGAACACCGGCGGACTGAGAAAAGTGGGATGAGTAATTTAGGTTATGATTTAAAAAATATAAATTGAAACTCTATAAAGCTGTACTTAGACCTATCATAATATATACCGGCCCCAATTGGAGCTTCACTAATTTAAACAACTTAACAAGACCACAAATATTCCAAAACAAATGGCTATGAATTATAAATAACTATTCATATTACACAAAAATAACTAAAATCCATTCATAATTAAATACAATCGATGTACATATTTTAAAATTAGAAATGAGCTCATAATGTCTTTCAATCATGCCCTAACTCTTTTGATCCCTATCCAAAATAGGTAATTGTGAAAAAACAACAACGATAATTAGATATAAAATAAGAAAACTAAACAAATGTTTCAGAAAAAATCAACTATAACGACCTGTACTTTATTTTATTTCAAAAATGTTTCGGGTACTTTTTTTCTTTCAGTTTATTTTTTTCCGAAATGGAAACCATAGTTATAGGTAATAGGTATTTAGAAGCGAATAAAAATAAATTATATAAAGTGATAGCCCGAGGAAAAGTAATAATTATTGTATAAACTACTCAGTAGTAAAGCGCTATGGTACTAATTCCGAGGACTTGAGTTCAAGTCCGGCTGTAAAATATATATTAGAAAAAAAATTTATAAGCTTTCAATAAAACAAATTTTAAACCCTTTTTTAAATTTTCAATTATTTAATATAGTGTACCTTTTGAGCTTAAATTAGATTATCTCAAAATCCCCAATACTATAGTATTCACAATTAAAAAAAAAAAATCATGTAAAAAACACAAGTTTTATATAACAACAAAATAAGTATACAACACAGTAAAGTCTGTATTACAATCAAGTATACACCACAGTAAAGTATATAGCCGCTGTAAAGTATACAGAACAGTATAGTATAAAACACAGTTAAGTATACACAACAGTATAATATACAATACAGTAAAGCATAAACAACAGTTAAGTATACAATATAGTAAATTGCATAACGTAGTAAAGTATGCAACACAGTAAAGTATATACCACAGTATATTATATACTACAGTAAAGTATACACAACAGTAAAGTATACACAACAGTATAGTAAACAACACAATAAAATTTTTAAATCATTCTATAATGCATTGTTACATTTTTCAGATTTAAAAAATCATCAATATTTTATTAATAATTAATACATCTTTATTTAAACATCTTTCTCTTTAGCTTTATAACCCTTTGCAAAATCCGAAAAAAATCTCACAACTCTTACTTTTTGTAAAAAATCTTATTTTGGGGATATATAACGTATAAAGGTGAAAGTAAAAATTTTCAATAGAACTTTGTTTTTAGATAAATAGATTTTATACACACCAACCAATAAAAGGCGATTGGAATAGAACTGTAGTATGTTAATGATTATTCAAAAACCTGCCGCTATTATTTAACCAAATAGTTTGGATAGCAATAAAAAATGACATTTATTTATTATAAATTTACAGGTAACGACTTTATAGATCTGATATAATAAATGTAACTGTCATAACCCGACTATATGATATTTCAAAAGAGAGCTCGAAAGTTTTGCAATTACCTTCAGATGTAAAGAGCGAATATAAACAAGTAGGACTCATGCGAAGGATGAAGCTAGGGAAATATGAAGAAAGAAATCCTGAGAGGGCAAGAGGAAAGGGGTAATATGAGACCATATAGGTCGGGGGGGGGGGGTTGTTTATAATTGGAATATAACGATATGTGATAACTGTTATCGTAGAGAGGCACACACTGAGGCACAGCGAGGCATACACAGGCACACGACTACATGGTTAGACACACACACTTAGCGCTCTGCCCATATCCACTTAATAGACTTTTATCTCCGTTGCTCCTAATCGTGAAGAACAATCGGGCGGTGGGAGTGGCCCCCCCCTGAGTGAAACATCAAGCATTGATCCTGAGATGGGAGGGGCCTGCAACAGCCAATGGGGAGCCGTCGTTGCCCCCCTCCACTTTATTGCTTATACTCAACCCTTTATTGCCGTCCTTTTCAATATATAACGTATAATGATGTGGTCTCCTTTCGACTATATCAATCCCATTGCCTCACGTTCTCCTCCTTCCTCTACCTCCTCGTTCTACTTCGCTTTTCGCGCTCTCCTTCTCTTCCCTTACATTCACTGGTCGAGTGTGATAATTTGCTAAGGTCGACAATCAAAACCCATTTAATGCCTCTCCTAAGTAACCCTTAGCGCCCCATTCTCGTGTTCCCAGCCACATCGTCATTATGACACCGATTTACAGCCCTCCTTAGATAGGCCAATATGGTGCATTGTTAAATTATGAGGTGAAGTAAATCTTTTACAAAAACATTCAAAATATAAAAATAGACATTATTTAATTAAACTATTCACAAAATATTTTAAAAAAAACAATGGCAAACATTTCACTGATTTACAATCTTTTTTACTTTCATTTACCTATCTATGAAATATAAAGTGGAAGTATATTGATTGAAAATAAAACCTAAAACAACTGAAATTACATATTACTGCAGGTTTATGTCTGAGATGTTACACCAACTTTTTCTTTAAAATCGACCAACCGAAAATGCCACATTGTATCGATATTACACATTTTATCGATCTTCCTAAAACCGGTTCTAACTATTTTGATTAAAATAGGTATATCATTGTGAAACTAGAATCTCTTATATCAACTTGGTCATATTCCATTGAAATAGTCGAAATTTCAAAATAATGGTTTTCTAAAGTACCTTTAATTTTTTTTTTTTAAGTAACTAATTATTCTACATTTTTAATAGTAATAAAATATGAAAAATCAAAACATGAACTAAGAAAGAATTTGATAATTAACTAAAGGAAAAAAATAGAGAAATAGAGACTACAGTTCAGAAACTTGACGAGAAGTTGAGAAAGTTTCTCGTAAAAAATTATAACCAGAAATGACACTTTATTATGTAAGATCTATAAAGTCTGTACCTGTAAATTTATCTGTATATACAAAAGGGAATGTTCGAATCTTTGTCCACAACATACTTTTGAATTATATTGGACTGACTTAGGTGAAGTTTTTTTTCAAAATGTTCCCTTTTACCATGGGAAGGTTTGAAGATAATGAAATTCTCGAATTTTCCAGTAGAAAAAAAGTTATGAACACAATTAAGCATTTTTGGTTTGTAGCTCACAAAGTATAGGATTTTTTTCCGGTTAATGTTAAGAACAAAATACCACTGATTTCATTAAGCTATATTATAAATATAATCGTTCATAACTCCTCTTCATTTTATCCAATCCCTACGTTAATAGAACTGTTGGAACGCTGAATGTATGTTTTATAATACAATAATATAAATGAAACTACCAATTGTGGTCATTAAATCTATATACATCCTCAAGTATAGCAAGAGCGAAGTATTGCACGGTCAGCTAATAAATAAATAAATAGATGCCATTTTTTATTACTATCCAAAATATTTGATTAAATAAAAGCAGAAGGTTTTTGAATGATCATTAACATACTATAGTTCTATTCCAATAATCTTATATTTGTAGGTGCGTATAAAATCTATTAATTGCAAAAAAATGAATAGATTTTAATTAATAGATCTGAAAATAAATTATTATTGAATTATTTTACTATACTTATAAGCGTTATATGGAATATATGTCATGGGGAAGTAATTTCGAATTCGAGTTATCGAGGGAAATAAACGTATTGAGGTTTCTTTTGTCCAAATAACCTAGTCTCACGAAATGGTTTGGGTAACAGCAATTTTTACGTTAAAACTGAAAACTGGAAATGCCACTTTAGAAAATCGATATTAAACTTTTTTAGGATTTTCTCAAAAACAGTTTTAACGATTTTGATCAAATTTGGCTAATCTACAAATATATACAATTAATTGGTCTGTAATACCAGAAATGTCTTATTCTCATTGAAATAGTCTGGTAGTGCTTAACTAACGAATTTTAAATAATCTTCCTCTAAAGTATCATTAATTTTGCTTATGTGAAATTAATTACCAGTTTTCATTGTTATCAATAATAAACAATAGATAAAAATATATTATTTAAAATTTTTGTTTTCCTAGGGTGGTAAGTGGGAGCTGTGTGATAGGCGAACCACAACAGAGTTTTATTTTTTTATGAGGAGTTATTGGAGTAAAATCAACGAACAACTTCCGAAAAATAATTTAAAAAAAAATATATACCAAAGAAATTATAACCAATTTTTTTTAGTTTAAAAACTAAAATATTGAAATACATGTGTGCAAAAATAGAACAGGAATCATTGATCAGGATTTAACCATCAATCTAGGATTGCTTACAGTAAAAAGGTTTGAAAACAGAACGGTTCATATACTTTTATCTATTACTTTAATAGAGTTTGAAAAACATTCAAAACCAAAACAATACAATCAACACGAACAATAAAACAACCGGCAAAATGGTGTAGAGATGAGCTGTTCTGTTGCTTGACGTCATTGTCGTAGTACAAGAGCCCAAGAGGAGGAAAAAGGCAGTTATATCACCCCGATTTTTGATTACTTTTATGAAAAATATGTATAATTACTAGTCAAAATTGATGAATCTGCCAAGTATAGTTAGGGAGAATAAAAAATAACGACTGTTTCAACGCATTAAAAAAAAGAATTTTTCATTTGGAGCTCTATATCTTTAAAACTTGCAACAACACTAGAAAACCCAAGAGAGCGTCAATTAAAGTAGAGTAAATTGACTAAAATATGAGCCACAATAGAGCTATTTACATGCAGTATTTTTCCAGCTTTTTAAAAAGCAACATTTCTTAAAAATGTTGTACAGAATGTGCTGAAGTATCAGTATTCAGTGAATGTATTTTGAGAAATCTATATCTCAAAAACCATTCGACGTAATAATGTCTTTTGTACAGATCTATCGTACAGATTCACTCAAATTAAAGATAATTTAATGGACTATAATGTAGTGTAAGAATCTTCGTAGGTTTAGTTCATAACCTTTATGTTCATAGGAATAGCAGTTTTCGTGATATTAGCTAAAATAAATTGTTTTATAGTTGTTTGGACACATTTTCATGTGCCAAGTTTATATTCATATGCGGATATCATAAAATCTACTACTACTACGTGTCATAAACTGATTTATAGTTAGTTAAAGTTCCTTTATTTTGAGTGTTGGCAGACATATATACCTCTTATCGTTCTAGAGATATATTTTTTCACAAATCAAATATTTTTATCTGGAAATTAACATTCCGTGAATTTATTTTGTCTAATATCATAAAAACTACTACTTCTACAAAGATAAACGTTATAAACTATTTGATAGTAAATTTAAGTAGCTTTAATTTGAGTGCTGGCAGACATCTGTACGTCTAATGGTTTCTGAAATAAAGGTTTTCATAAATCAAACTAACTATTGTCCGAACAACTATAACTCAATTTATTTCAGGAAATATCATGAAAACTACTATTCCTATGAACATAAAGGTTATGAACTAGATTATAGTAAATATAACTAGCTTTAATTTCATTGCTAATAGACATCTATCTGCTTCATAGTTACTGAGATATAGATTTCTCAAAATACATTTACTAACCACTGATCTCTCAGTACATTTTCATGACATGTTGCTTTTTAAAAAACGTATATCTCGGGAACTATTGAACGTAAATTGCTCCATAAGGGCTCATAATTCAGAAAATTTACTCTACTTTAAATAAAGTTCTCTTAGCTCTTTTAAAATTTTTTTTGAGGTTAATCACTTCCATTTTTGAATGAATATTTATTATTTATTCATTAACATTGTACAACGTTTCGGGACCACTGTCCCATATTCATGCACTATAAAAACCTTATGATTTCATATGGGAAAATTTTAAATGAATTGACTCACCAGACTTCCTAGAGAGATAATCCAGATTAGTTCTCTTAGTTTTTCTAGTTTTTTTGGTAATTTTAAAGATATACAGCTCTGAATGAAAAATATTTTTTTTTAACATTTTGAAACAGCCGCCAGTTTTTATTCCCCCTACCTATACTTGGCAGACTCATCAATTTTGACTAGTAATTAATTATACATAGTTTTCATTAAAGTAATAAAAAATTGGGGTGAAATAACTTTTTTTCTTCCCGGCTCTTGTACTATCTATTTAGCAGACCTATTAGGTGGCTCTCAATCATGTTGAATGTTATGTCGTTTTAACATGCTATAAGAAATATTTCTAATAATTTATAATAAAGCCTGGAATTTAATTATCTTTTTGAAATGTATTAAAAAATAAATCATATTAAGTCCCCTAAAAGAGTTTATGTTATAAAGATGGGAGAAAAGCCGTTAAGATGTCTATTGCAAACAATACGTGCTTAGAATGGCAAATCTTTCAATCTCTTTCCCATTTTTCCGATTCGGAGCATACACGATGCAATCAACTGTTCGATTGCAGATATATGATATCTTATTATAGCATGATATTTATATACATATATATGACAAAAATAAAAACAGATCTAATACAAAAGTATTAAAGAATCAGTCCGAAGTAGTATTAATACGAGATTTTAAATCTCAACAATTTATAAATATTTTCAGTTTCCGTTTAAACTTGACAAACTTTATTGAAAAATCATGATAAAGATATGATTAATTATAACAATAAATTCAATTAATGAAGACGTCATAACTTATAATTATAAATAAGCAAAATTATATAACTTTATTTAACACTAAATAAGTAAAATAAAATTAACATAGTTTTTGATGCATTGAAAATATACGTTTTTGTAAGAAAATCACAATTTTATATAATTTTAATACCTAACTATTTTGATAATAGATTTTGTTTTTATGATTGTTTACTTGGGCAATTGTCCAGCTAGTGCAAAACGTTTTTTTAGTGATATGTGACAAATCAATAATGAGGTATGTTAAGAAATATTACTGTTCGTGTGTGAGGGAATAATTTGGTAATCATATGAAAACAATTTTTAGTTTGTTTCCTTGATAATAGCCTATAGGCCGAAACGTTGGAGAATTGAAATAAACTTTGTTGGGAGTAAATGCGTTCCGAAAAACTTGTCAAAGGCGATTAAATATACCAAGAGTCTAAGTACCTATCTATATACCAAGAGCCTAAGTACCTATCTATATACCAAGAGTTTAAGTACCTATCTATATACCAAGAGTCTAAGTACCTATCCATATACCAAGAGTCTAAGTACCTATCTATATACCAAGAGCCCAAAAGAATAGTCAGACTGAACGGGCTGGGAGGAAATTATTTCAATACTGTAAAGGGGATCAAACAAGGAGACAGCCTAAGCCCGTTGTTCTAGTTGTTCATGGATGAAGTGGCATCAAGGACGAAGGAATCTAAATCCTGTAGTGATACAGCTTCTCATCTATGCCGACGACGTGGTATTGATTACGGACTCAGTCGAAAAGTTGCAACTGGCAGTTATGGAATGGTATGAAGAGCTCTATTGAAAAGGGATGTTTATAAATACCGACCAAAGTAAGATCCTACAATTTGGAAGAAAGAAGGAAGATATCCACATATGCTGTAATGGAGAAGAATTAGAAGTGGTGACAGACTTCACATACCTGGGGACAATGATAGACGGATAGATAGAGAAATATCCAACAGGATTAGCAAGACAAATGCAGTTTACTACCAAATATGTAACACTGTTGAAGCTACACATCTTCAAGACTTTTGCATGGAGCGGAAAGCTGGATATTAACAGACCGACAGGAGAGCAGAATCACTGCAGCCGAAATGAAATTTTTGGAGTTCGAATGAAAGGATTCGTCAGGAGTAGAAGATAAACCCGCTGAATGAGATCCTGGAAGCTCGACAGCTAAAGTGGTTCGGATCTGTTATCAGGATGGACGACCACAGAGATCCTTTAAAGACTATGGAATATGTCCCAGATGGAAGATCCAGGGATGTCATACTTCGACTACACTGAGCGACTCTGTAGAGCTAGGGGCGAGAAACCTAGCGAGAAATAGAGAAGAGTGGAATTCCTTGCTGAATGCTCCTCTACGCTGAGGCACTAAAGAAGAAGAGGGAGGGATAAAATTGAATCAATTCAAGTTGTGTAATAATTAACTCTCAAACAATTAATTAATAAATATATTAAATCAGAAAATTAAATAATTGGAGAAGTTTGTCGGGGGGTGCGGTCAGCAAAGAACAACATAAATAAATATGGTTTTGTTTATTTATGTTGTTCTTTGCTGACCGCACCCCCCGACAAACTTCTCCAATCATTAATCTACGGTCAACTATCTACACCTCCTCGGAAAATTAAATAATTGATTTATTTAACATTTATATTAATTCGATTTTTTCATAAACTACAATTGTTCTTTAGTAAATTTTATATATTTTTATACATATATGAAAGTTTCATTTCATAAATATTAGTACGTACAGTAATTACAATATTACTTCGAAATATTTCTTAATACATTTCATTTTTGTTACTTTTTACTCGTATCAATATTTTTACATTTTGGTAAAAAATAAATTAAAAACAAACCCAGAGCATTTTTTAAATAAATGATATATGTGTCGTTTCTGAAATAACTGGTACGATTGAAAGCTTTCACGTTGTTTTCATACTTACTCGACCTATTTAAATGTCTACCGTTTTTATTAATTAATTTATTTATAAATTTTCCGAGTTGATCAATAGCCATCTATTAAAAGTCGTACCAATTTTTTTACCTCTCTTCTTTATGCATGCTATAAAATGACAAATCAACAATTGTTTGACCAAAATATAGTATTTAATGTAACGTGGTTATAAAAAATGGCATTTAATTCGATCAATTATTATATGATTAGTTTACCCCTGCGAGAACTCTTGCATTAGTTACATTTTCTTTTATTCTTTAATTTATTATTTCCTGAGCGCCACTCATGTTCCACTAGCTTTTAATATTTGTGACGCAGTTGAAAGAGAAGAACTGAGATCTTTTTAATACAAGTGCTGAAGAGGAGAAAAAAGTCAGTTGTTTCACCACAATTTTCGATTACTTTATTGAAAACAATGTATAATTGCTAGTAAAAATTGATGAGTCTGCAGAATGGGGGAATAGAAAATGGCGATTGTTTTAAAACATATAGGAGCTATATAT
>NW_027105869.1:355367-369799 GCF_000696795.3 Halyomorpha halys
CAGATCCGTTACTTAGGACTACATCTCGACAAACGACTGACATGGAATCCTCATACAAGACTAAAAAGACAAGAAACTGCTCGTAGATTTCGACTTATTATTAAAGGATATTGTAGGGGAAGAAGTCATGGGTTTACGTCGAAGGGTAAATGTGATTTGGTGGGATTTATTGCTATATATATTTAAAATTAAAAACACCACTAGAAAATATAAGAGAACATCATTTAACATAGGGTAAATCTGCTAAAATTGCTTTTTAAAAAGCAACATTTCATAAAAATGCAGTGAAAATCAGAAGTTAGTGAATTTATTTTAAGAAATCTATATTTCAAAAAACCATTCCAGGTACATACAAGGGTGACGGTAGCTGCGTGGTGACGCGCCTCTCTACTAACCTAAAGGTTGCGAGTTCGAGTCCCCAGCCCTATCCAGGAATTTTTCAAGTTAATAATTATACAATACCTACTCACAGCCCCCACCCGGGCATTAGTGAGGCCCAATACCCAATGGGTGGCACTCACAAAAATAGGCGTGGGAGTCACGAACCCTTCCTATGAAAATCACGTCATATAACGCACGATGTACTTGCTAAGTACATCACGCGAGGCCTTGGACCTCCAACGTTTGTTGCGCCAATAATAATAATAATTCCAGGTATTATTATTATTATCAGCACTCGAATTAAATTTTAATGGACTATGAAGTAGTTTATCTTCGTGGGATTAGTAGTTTTCATGATATTTGCTAAAATAAATTAATTTACAGTTGTTCAGACAAACTTTCAGATGCAACATTTATATTCATATGCGAATATCATAAAAACTACTACCCCCTACGAAGGTCCATGTGATTTGCTACTTTAAAGTAAGTTAAATTACCTTTATTTTGAATGCTGGCAGACATATGTGCGTCTTATGGTTTCTGAGATATATTTTTCAAAAATCAAAACTTTATCCGAACAATTAGTAAATTACATTTAATGAATTTAATGATTTTTTGTCAAATATCATAAAAACTATGATTACTCTTACGAAGATAAACTACTTTATAGTACATTAAATTAGCTTTATTTTGAGTGCTAATAGACGGCTGTACGTTGATTGGTTTTTGAAACATAGATTTCTCAAAATAAATTCACTATCTTCTGATTTTTTATGAAGTGTTTCTTTTGAAAAACTTATATCTAGAAAACTATTGAAAGTAAATAGCTATATTAGGACTCATATTTTACTTATCAGTGGAACCCTACCAAATTCAATGTAATTTCAGGTTTTATATACTCTTTTTTTTATTCATTTTAATCTACAACTGTAGAAAAAAAATGCAACAAGTAAATATGATAAATGTTTCAAACACTTTATAATCTTGGAAAAGAACCACTCAATGGTTGTACTTCAAACATTAATTTAAATTAGATGGTCCCATGGCTAAATTCTTTTCAGACGCCTCGGAGAATTTTTAGGATTGTTAAGGATGAGAGATTAAGAACTAATGGGTCAGCATGGGTAAGGAGTTTGGAATGAAAAGACGCATATCTACTTCGGACCAAATATGCAACAAAAGGGATATTAAGGTCTTTCAGGATGAGTTTATTTGTGATGTTATTACGTCATTATTATTCTTATTAGAAGCATCTAGGATTTTAGGCATGATTTTGGATTGTGAGGATTGGATACGGGAGGAATTTGATGGTTTGGTAAAGCCCCAGAGCTCAATTCTATATGTCCAAATTGGTCTGATTATCATAGTATATAATAATTGTTTATAGTGAACGGGAAGTTTAGAGCGTTTTTTAAGTAGATTTTGTAGTAATCGAAATCTACGAGCAGTTTCTTGTTGTTTCAGTCTTGTATGGGAATGTATGTCTCTTGTCAAGATGGAGTCCAAAGTAACGAATATGTTCAACAGGTGTTAGTGAAATATTTAAAAAGGATACTGAAGGACAAGAGGGTAGAGGTTAACAACGAATAGTAAAGGTGATCAGGTTGGATTTGTTAGGATTTATTTTGATTCACGAGTTTTGACACCATTCTTCATTCAATGGATGATATGTATGTCTGTAGAATTTGTGATGCAGTAGTAGGGTCGTTGTTTACAGACAGTATACATATGTCATCAGCGTATGATGTTAGGACTGTGTTATGGTGGGCTGGGATATCCGCTGTATAACCGGTATAGAGAATAGGATCTAAGAGGCTACCGTGAGGAACCCCGGCGGACTAAGAAAAGCGATCTGAGTAGGCTAGGTTATGATTTACTTTAAAGGTTCTATCAGAAAGGCAGGAGTACGATTAAAGGAAATATAGGTTTCATATTCAAATAGAATTCTTGCACATAATTACTTAAATACTTTTTTTTTTTAATATTTATTTATTGCTATTTACAACTGTACATTACAATACATTTAGTAAATCTGATCTAAGTTAAATTAGAGTGTTACAGGCGTGTAGATAAACTACCCATTGGTAGCACTCTAATGACATTTTACATTAGCTGGTCTCGTGGCCATCTTCTTTTCAGGCGCCTCGGAGGATTGGCAGGAATGGAAGATGATGCAAGATTAGAAACTAGGCGGTTTGAGTGTTTAGAGAGTTTATAATGGAAGGAGTGATATATAGTTCGGGCTAGATCGGTTACATAAGGAACATTAAGGTCTTTATGTATGATTTTATTTGTGACAAAGTAAGGAGCATTGAGGATTTTACGAAGGATTTTGGATTGTAAGGATTGGATACGAGAGGTGTTCGAAGGTTTGGTGGAGTCCCAAAGCTCAATTCCTTATGTCCAGATTGGCTTTATTACAGTCATGTAGATCAGTCTTTTGTAATGAGTTGGAAGTTTAGACCGTTTGTCTAGTAAGTGCTGTAATAGTCGAAATCGACGTGCAGTTTCCTGTCTTTTCAGTCTGGTGTGAGGATTCCAGGTTAATCGCTTGTCCAAATGTAGTCCAAGGTAGCGGATTTGGTCGACAGGGGTAAGAGTAACATCATTAAATGAAACTGTAGGGCAGTCAGTAGGTTTACGACGAAGGGTAAAGGTGATTTGATGGGATTTGTTGGAATTTACTTAAATACATAATGAATATGTATAATAAGATATAAAAATGACGTTTTTTGGATTACTCACACTTAATTTTAATATCGAGGCAAAGCATTGAACGTTTGAAGTTTTCCATTATGAACAAATTATTTTTCAGCGTTAAAATAAGCTATCAGCTGATCAGTAAACATGACATCGATTATTGTAATCTTGTAAAATCGAAGTTTCCTGCAGGGGCGTCAATTCTGACGTTAATGGTGGAACGAACTTTCCTTGTACTGTCTTATAGCCGTAATGGAAAAACTTGATAGATTGTTGTATTTCTAACCGACAAGGCCTCGGAGGAAACTCCATTAACACTATAATAAAATTTATGACACTTACATAATCATTGATTTCCTTCTTATAATTACACAGGTAAAAAAAAAAAAAGCCTATAAAAATATGATTTGACGATTTTGACTGATCTTTATATTTTTTGGTGTGGTCACAACGAAAATGTATTCCGTTTTCTTCCATCACGTACAGATTTTTGGTAAACTGTGATACATAATACCAATTTGCAGTACGATAATCGTGAACATCTTTCATAGCCCCATGAATTCTCAACCAAAAAACGTTCAATGTCACGGTACTAAAAGGTCATTAAAATTTACCAAATAGCAAAAATCAAGCTCATTTTAATTTTATATACAATACAATATATTAATAACTTGTTTGTTTATTAATGATATTTTTTTTAGAATATTTTGGTATCACCATTCCCTCGTGGAACCACTGTCTCATAGTACAAGATCCCAAGAGGAGAAAAAAAAAAGGCAGTTATTTCATCCCAATTTTTGATTACATTAAAGAAACTATGTATAATTACTAGTTAAAATTGATGAGTATACCAAGTAAAGATACGGATTAAAAAATGGCGGACGTTTCAAAACCTTAAAAAAAATTAATTTTTCATTCGGAACTCAATATCTTTGTAACTACCAACAACATTAGAGAACCTATAGAACATTATTTGAGGTAGAATACATTTGCTAAAACATGATTCCTAATAGAGCTCGTGCGTTTAATAGTTCCTGAGATATAGTATCGTGAAAAAGCAACATCTGATAAAAAATGCACTAAAAAATCAGAAGTGAATTTATTTTGATTAATCTATATCTCAGGAATCATTCGACGTACTGATGTTTAAATACTTTATTATAAGTTAAATTACCTTTAGTTTGAGTTCTGGCAGACATATATATATGTTATGATTCTTGAGATATATTTTTTCCTAAATCAACAATTTTATTCCAGTAACTAAAAATTAACATTTTGTGCATTTTTTTGTCATATATCATAAAAACTATTAATCCTACAAAGATAAACGTAATAAAAGATAAACCACTTTATAGTACATTAAGTAAGCTTTGATTTGAGTGCTTATAGACATCTGTACGTCAACTGGTTTTTGAGATATAGATTTCTCAAAATAAATTCACCGACTCCTCGATTTTTCAGTACATTTTTTATGAAATGTTACTTTTTAAAATGCTATATCTCGGGAACTATTGAACTTAAATAACTCAGTATGGGCTCATATTTTAGAAAATTTTCTCTTCTTTAAATGATGTTCCCTTAGGTTTTCTTGTGTCGTTAGTTTTAAGGATATAGAGCTCCCGATGAAACTTTTTGAAACATTAAGGCACCATTTTTTATTTTCCCATCACTACTCTTGTCAGACCCATCAATTATGACTATTAATTATCCATAATTTTTGTTGAAATAATAAAAAAAATAGTCTCTTGTACTATTATGAGTTCTCTAATATTGCGAAATCGTGCCTAATTTAATGTAGTTTTTTAGATTTTATATTCAAATATAATTCTGGCACACAATTATCTTAAGGAATATTTATAATTGGAAATAAAAATAGTCTTATTGGAACTGTGCTTTTTAAATTACTTACACTTAATTTTAGTTTTGATTCAAAGCTCTAAACGTTCGATGTTTTCTATTGTGTATAATTTATTTTCATAATAAATTCCGAACTGACCACGAAGAGGATCAAAAGGATCAAAAAAGAAATCGTAACCGGGTGCTCCCAACCTACTAATACCCCCAGAAGATACGGTGCTATATCAATTTTTAAAATTTTACTCGAAACAGGAATAGGATACATAAAATAGTTTAATAGCACATTATTTAAAAAGCGCCTGAAATTGGAAAAACAGCGTGAAACCCTCACCTCCCACTCACTCTCCGTTTTTCAATTTCAGACGCTTTTTAAATATTGCTCTATTAAACAATCTTGGCGGTTTTAGTGGGGCGGGTCCGGCCGGGAAGGATTGCCTTTTTTGTGTTATGATCTTCACCTGTGTGATTGTGATATGTAGTACATCGACCAACCTACACTCTATAATTATCCGTTTTGAAAAGTCAGATAAGTAAGGGTACCATGGAGGGCGGGAGTGGAGGGTTTCACGACAAGAAATTTCCAATTTCAGGTGCTTTTTAAATATTGCTCGATTAAACTATCATTATTCTCTTTTCCCCTTTTCAAGTAAATATTCCCTTATATAAAGTGATGTAGGACCGTCGTTCCTTTGAGGTCTTAGTGGGGCGGGTGCGGCCAGGAAGGATTGCCTTTTTTGTGTTATGAGATTGTGGCATGTCGTACATAGACATAGAATAGATACAGATTAGATATGTAGGGAAAGAAGACTTCTATGATATACTATGCACAACTTTGATTATTATAGACTCTGCCCTTCGACCACTCTGTTCGACTACTTCTTCAACAAATGATGGAGGGGGATAGAAAAGGACTGTAGAGAGAATTTGTGAAGATATTCCCAGAAATTGGAACAGCCTAATAAATCAAAAGAACGTACAGAACACCTTCAGCAAGTAGCGTAATCGTTTGCATGTGTTAAAAACCTTTTAGCAGTTTCATAATAGAACTACTTCTTCTGAATTGGAGCTGTGAGGCACAGGACACGCCTCCGGTGCCTCACAAAGCCCATGATTTTAGCTTCATTTGTCCTGCAAGCTTACCATTATACTCCTTCCTCCAAGATTCAGGACTTTTAATGTTATTAAAAGTCTTTTTCAAAACACTTAAAATTAGAGTTCAAGTGAAAAGCTCATATGTGGTTTTGTTGGTAGCATATGTATGATTCAAACAGTACCATTATACAACTGATGGTAAATAAAAATACACGGTTTAGAAGAAAAAAAAAGAAGGACCTATAGTAGGAATATAAAAATCCCATTATCGAATAAATAAAGGAGAATCTTCGGGAGGGGGGCGGTTCTGTAATGGAAGCCGTTAGGGCGGAAGCCTGGGACTTTGGGATATTAACTTATTATCGGATGGAAAGGAATTAAAAAACGGCTGTCTCCGGCTATAACAGTCAATTCTAATTCCCTCCGCTGCCTGTTCCTCTTCGCGGCGATGACAATTGGCTCCTGAAAGGGAGGCGAAGAAATTAAATATAAAAAAAAAGAATAGAAAAAGAGAGGGTGGCGCGTCACCGACAGGCTAAGGGGTGGGGGGGGCTCAGAAACCGTCCACCATTTTCTTTTATTTCCGCACCGCCTGTCATTATTTTCTCCATCTTATCGCGAAATGAGTTTTATACCCCGCGCGCGGGAGCAATCCTCCAGCTGCCCTCAGCAGGCGGCCCCCCAACCCTCTTTTAAAAAGAGATTTCTTAAAGAATTAATTAAGATTGATGTTAACTGGGAGAGGGGGGAAAAAATCTCGAGGTAGCCCCCCCTAGTGCGGTGAAGTATAATTAAAACTTGGGTAATTAATGGATCAGGGAAAGAGGCTGAGACCTCTTGCGAGCCATGGTTATTTCATCTCCAGTAAACTCGTTTAATTTTTATTTTGCACTCCGCTTTCCTCTATAATCCTTTTTTCTCTCTTCTTTTTTTTTTCCTTTTAATTATTATTATTTTTCCTGATCATTACTCATTACTAGGGCCCGTATCTTTATTTATTTAAAAATGGAAAACATTTAAATAGAACATTTACAAACAAATTGTAATATTCATTAAAAACGCAATATTTTTAATACAAGTACACAATTTATTAAGCATACAATTGTTATTGTTATTTGATAAAATATTGAACTTAAAAATTTATTAATGAATATTTATTTACACTGCAAATACATGTTTATTTATTTTTTAATCATTGAAACTAAAATGTTTTTAACTTGACGCTTCTTTTCACATCACATAAAGTAATGAGGCATATATGAAGTTATTGCTTAAAGGGTTTAACATTACAAAATCTCCATTTCTTCTTTCTTTTTATTTTTAAGGATAACAAGTACTTTTTTTTATTTTGGGTTTAACCTACTTCTATTATCCGATTTAGGACAAGAAATCCTTGTTATCGTGTAGGTTACTATTATAAATAGTAAATTATAGTTAATAAACTATTCTAACCAGAGTGAAAAATTCGAATTTTAGTCTGAGAGTCCAATTGGAGTTTTTCTGAGAAAACCCAATGATAACAGCTAAAACAAATTTTATTTTTATCCCATACCGTTGAGCATAAGCCTATGGCTCATATGGAATTTCTTGTTCCATTTAAGATGTAAGTATCTGTCCCCACAATATGACTACTCATTTTTTAAAAATTTTAGTAGATCCTCAACTTCACTTCATTAATAATTGAGTGTAATATTAAAACCTAAAACATTTATGGCCAAATACTAGTCCTCGAACAATTTTCTAGCGATATTTCAACACAGACATAGTTAACCATGGTTTGAATTTTATTTTATATAAAACCGTAAATTTCTAGTTTTCGTTCCTTAATTTCCAAAAGATTAGGAAATCAAAATTTTTTAATAGTTTTAAACCCCTCCTAAAGAACATTCTGGATCCGAAACATTGGCCGAAAGTTCGGACTTTTAAGAAAAATAAAATGTGTTGAGACTAAAATGGATAGAAATTAAATTATTTATTTTAATAAAATTAATCAGTATCAAGAAAGTGTTTAAGATTATAAATTAAATTATTATTATGTTATTTTTATTTTATATGTATGTATAGTTGACCGTAAAAAATTTAATATAAGAAGATGGCCAGGGTTGCGGTCAAAAAAAGAACAAATAGTTTAAAACTATTTTAATGTCCGACTTTTCGCCCCACTTTGCAGGGCTTCATCAGGGCTAAAAATATACAAAAGAAAACTGAGAATATTACAACAATAAGATACAATAAGGTAATTTAAGCTAGGATAAATATTAAGTAAAAATAAAGTGATAAGAAATTACATATAAATAAAAGGAATAAAGACATAAAATAGTATCAATATAAAATAAACTTGAATAAACAATGATAAGAATAAAAAATAAGTAACAATAGCAAGAGTAAAATATTTTTTAAAAATACATATAATATACAGTTAAAAAAGAACAGGAGACGTACAAAAAAAAAAAGAAGAAGAAAGTAGAAGTTAAATAAACGTCTTGAAAGAATAAACATAAATAATAATCATGATATATCATTATTATTTTTATTTATATTTATTCTTTCAAGACATTTATTTAATCTCTACTTTTTTTTTTTTTTTGTACGTCTCCTGTTCTTTTTTAACTGTATATTATACGTATTTTTTAAAAAAAAATTACTCTTGCCATTGTTACTTATTTTTTATTCTCATCATTGTTTATTCAAGTTTATTTTATATTGATACTATTTTATGTCTTCCTTCCTTTTATCTATATGTAATTTCTTATCACTTTTTTTTACATAATATTTATCCTTCCTTTTATCTATATGTAATTTCTTATCACTTTATTTTTACATAATATTTATCCTACCTTAAGTTACCTTATTGTATCTTATTGTTGTAATGTTCTCAGTTGTTTTTTTTTTTTGTATCTTTTTAGCAAAGTGGGGCGAAACATCGGACATTAAAATAGTTATTAACTATTTGTTCTTTTTTTGACCGCAACCCTGACCATCTTCTTATATTTATTTTTATTTTAGTATTTGTTAATTGAATTATTAGTTCTATTAATTGATATCAATTTATATTGTACTGATCTAGCTTAAAAATTGTATAGCCTCCACAACCCTCTAATAGTCAAAACTGTAATAATTAAATTTAACTTATGTCTATCATTTTTATGTGTTATTGTTGCACCGACCGACAGATGTAGTCATCTTGTCGGAATCATATGAGATGTAATTTTTAAAATGAATTCAATAAAAAATAATTAAGGTACATTCAAAGAACATAAATTTCACAAATATAAACAAAATTAACCGGGAGGCCCACTTCATAAAATCGATTTTACTCATTTTTTAAGGTTTTATAAAAACTGTTCTAACGATTGAATTTAAATATCAAATAGGCCTTATTCGCAAAGAGATAGTCTGACAGGGCTTAAATGAATATTTTGTTAAAAACATTTTGTAAAGTATATGTAAAATTACGTTCATGATGGTTAATGGTGCTTTTCATTTGATATTCGAGTTATTCAATCTGACAATTGAAAGGTTTATTCGTAAATTATTATTAAGTATTATAATAGTAAGTAATTTAGAAATATCTATTCTGAAATGAGCAAGGATTAATTTCAACTCAAAGTAGCTAAGTGAAAAACTGTATGTTGCGCGCAAGGCACCATATTCCTCATCCTTATAGTACAAGAGGAGAAAAAAAAACATTTATTTAACACCAATTTTTGATTACTTAATTGAAAACTAGGTATAATTACTAGTCAAAATTAATGAGTCTGCCAAGTATAGGTAAGGGGAATAAAAAATGGCGACTGTTTCAAAACGTTAAAAATAATTAATTTTTTATTCAGAGCTCTATATCTTTACAACTACCAACAAAAATATAAAATCTAAGAGAGCATCATTTAAAGTAGAGTAAATTTGCTAAAATGTAAGCCCTAATAGAGCCATTTACGTTCAATAGTTCTCGAGATATAGCTTTTTAAAAAGCAACATTTCGTAAAAATGTTGTACGGAACGTGCTGAAATATCAGTAGTTAGTGAATTCATTTTTAAAAATCTATATCTCAAAAACCATTTGATGTACATATGTCTGTTAGCACTAAAATTAAAGCTAGTTTAATGGGCTATGAAGTAGTTTAATACGTTTATCGTCGTAGGAGTAGTAGTTTTCAGGATATTTGCTAAAATAAATTGATTTATAGTTGTTCAGACAAATTTTCATTTAACAAATTTATATTCATATGGGAATATCATAAAAACTACTACCCCTACGAAGATAAGTATCATAAACTACTTTATAGTAAGTTAAATTTATTTTGAGAGTTGGCAGACATATGTGCGTTTTATGGGTCTAGAGATATATTTTTTCAAAAATCCAAAATTATATACGAACAACTAGAAATTAACATTTTGGGAGTTTATTTTGTCAAATATCATAAAAACTACTACTCCTACAAAGATAAACATTATTAATTATTTTATATTAAATTTGACTAGCTTTGATTTGATTGCTAATAGACATCTGTACGTCACATAGTTCCTGAGATATAGATTTCTCAAAATAAATTAAATAACTACTGATATTTCACTATATTTTTATAAAATGTTGCTTTTTAAAAGGCTATATCTCGAGAACTATTGGACGTAAATAGCTCTATTAAGGCTCATATTTCAGCAAATTTACTCTTCTTTAAATAATTCTCTTTTAGATTTTCTAGTGTTGTTGGTAGTTTTTAAGATATAGAGCTCCGAATGAAAAATTAAGTGCTTTTTTAAGGTTTTGAAACAGCCACCATTTTTTGTTCCCTCTACTTATGCTTGGCAGACTCATCAGTTTTGAATATTAATTATACATAGTTTTCATTAAAGTAATCAAAAATTGGGATGAGATAACTGGTTTTTTTTCTTCCCGGCTCTTGTACTATTATTTGACTGAACCTCTTTTGCTTTGAAGTAAGGGTTCTTGAAATTTTTTTGCACTTGGCATAGGATCAGAGAAAACACATGAGAGGTGTCTGTGTGAGTCCAACCACCAACTCAGCTCTCCCTGAGGTCCTTTCAATTCCAAATAAGCCATTCCTCAAATGCCCCCTATATTCAAAGTCATCTACAATTTAAATTACTAGTCCACTCCACTAACAGCGGGTTCTACCCTCCCCGGCCTCCGGTTCCAGCAGCCCACTCACTGCTTTTGACCATTCCTTCACGCTCCAAACTTCACTGGAATGACCACTAAATACATTGTAGCCAGGCGTTATTCCAGATTAAAAATCAGACTTTTATACTAAAGAATTTATTTTTCAAATACTCCTATCTTTATCCTAACGATAATTTAATTTTCAATTCACAATATTAATAGAATCACATAAAAATGAACAACTGGAAAGGACTGAACTGGAGAAAATAAATGAGTAGACTGCAAATTATTATAATTAAATTGCAATTGTATTTTTTATTATACTAGATGAGCTCCTTAATCTAAATTACAGTTATTCCGTTGAATAATTATAATAAATCAAATAAAAGTTGAAAAAATAAAATAATTGAATTTATTAGAATTTAATAAAAAAAAAAGAGAGAAAGAAGAGATTAATGTACTAAAAAAAGAAGAAAAAAGTGTAACATTAGTATTATCTATCATTTTATAATCCAGATTTTCAACAAATAATTTTTAGAAAAGTACATTTAATAATAAATCACCTTGATAAATATTAGTACTTTTCTTTTTCAAAAATATGGCTGATAAATAAAAATACAACATATACAAATTTACTGAAATTTGAATTTTGTCTTTAATCATGCTAAATTTTTATAGAAAAAATATTAAAAATAATAGAATTTTTTATATATTTTTTCCAATTTCTGCTTTAGCTAATTTTATACATAATGATAAACGTTCTAACATTACATTAGGGTTAATTTATAAAAACAACAATAAAAAGTCTTTTTAAAATCTTATTGTAAGCTGTTTCGAACCATTTCATTCTGCATACAGTTCTATCTTACTTTTTATATATTTTTTTTACTTTTTTGGGACTTGTTTTTTTTTCTTCACAAAATGCATATTATAATTCTAATGCTTCTTCTTCATCTGCTTCCCCTACTTCTATATGTCTACGTTTTCTCTCCTTAGACCATCCAATACCCTTTCTAGAACGCTTCTTTCCCATAAGAACCTTCACTCCATTGAGCGTCTTTCTGTACTCATCGCTGCCTAAACAATCCCGGTTCGTCAGCCTAACTTGTTCCATATCATCCCTAACCTGGCTGACATGTCCTGTTAAATTTTTTTTGGACAGTGGATTCGTTGAAAAATTCTATGGTTTAGTCTTTCAGGTTTCATCCTAATCATATGTTCATAGAACCTCAACCTTCCCACCCTAACGTCAGTCTCTAGGTCTATTGTTTCCTTATAGATTTCTTGATTCGACCTCAACCTGTATCCTTCAGGTGTTCTCTAAGATCCGTAGATCCTCCTGAGAACTCTTTTTCTATTTTCAGAAGCCCCCCTAGACTGGGAAGACGCGAGGTTTCCGTTCCATAGAGTATCACTGGCTTGATGACCGTGTTATAATGTCGTGTCTTAGCTTTAATAGATATGCTCTTCTTTTAATAAAAATTACTGGTGGCTAAGTTTAATTTCTCTATTTTGGCGACAATATTTCGCAAAGACGCTACAGTTTTCCTCCCTGGTCTTTGCCAGGGTTCCATCCTTCCTCCTCAGTGTCAGTCCAGAGGCCGCGAAACCCTTCATTTTCTTATTATTTCTATCTTATATTAACTATATCTTTATATCTTATTATGCCCTTGGGACTGGTTATTGTTAAAATAAAATAAATTTTATTCAATTTAAGTCTCAAAACAATCTATATTTCTTTATAAGTCCAACGTTTCGGCCAATTTGGCCATCCTCAAGAACCATCCAATTTTACATCCACATCAATTTTAAAAAGGTTTTGCAGGCTATTCTGTCCAGGTCAATAATTTCAAATTATCCCATTTTTTTAATTCATCACATTAACATTAAAACTTTTAATCACAGTTAATTTACACGAGTATACTCTATCACAACAACCCGGTTGTTTGAAACAAAAAATATAGACTGTTTTGAGAATTAAATTGGATAAAATTTATTTTATTTAAACAATAATAAGAATTGCTTTGTGGAGGTAGTCATCCTGATCGTTGAATGGATCAAATATAGTTTAAGTAAAATAAAAAACATAACTATTTAATAATCATTTTTAAAGAAAACATTATTTATACTGGAAAAAGCATCGGATAAAATGTTGAAAATTGCAGAAATTCGATTATGTAAAAATCGGTAAGTGGAATCAGAGATGGGAAAAAATTAGCTATGAATGAAACTAATCCCTAAAATTGCCATGGATAAGACCCTTATTCATGAATGAATCATTAATAAATAAATACCGTTTATATGGCAATTTTATCTATTAGTTTTTGACCATGCTAATTTTTTACCATCTCTGAGTGGCATTCATTTAGATATCCCCCAGCCATATGGCACAACGTTTTTGAATTTATTTCAGGTTCGCAATTTTTTTTTCAGTGCTTGGCTGTTTTTGTTTAGTGGAGTAAAAAATTATTGTTCTTTTACGCCATTTATTCTTTTATTAATTTTGCTTTCATTTGATTTTTTTAATTTAATTTTACTTTTATTACTTTTAGTAAACCTTTTGATTTTAAAAACTGAAAAACTAATTTTATTTTTTTATCATCTCTGAGGGTTTTTTGAAATATACGGGTTTAATCCTAGCAAAGTTGTTTCTGAAAAAGATAAAAAAGGAAATTTTTTTTACAATATTGAATAAAAAAAGGAATATTCTCACATCATTTTGCGAGACTTTATTATTTGAAGTCAAGGGACCTCATAACGTGTAATTTATGGTACTTTAGAGGAAATATTTTTCGAAAAAATGGGCACTTGAGCTTTGTAAGGCTATTGAGACGAGGACAAGATCGACCTGACACTGATGATCAACCGTTTTTAGAAAACCCTATAATGGAGTAAAATCGATTATATGAAGAATCGATAGAATCGATCGATTTTAACGAAAATATTGTTATATCATCCGAAGGACGAACTAGTTTCAAATGCATAAATTCAGTTACAACACAGACTTGTGTGTAGATTATTTGGACTAAGAGGACACTAAAACGTTTATTTCCGTGGAAAACTGGAATTAGAAATTTGGTACGATCAAAACACCTCTCCTTCCTATATATTTCATATATTTGTGACAAGCAGGTACTCTCGGGGTCAGAATGGGTGAACGTCCTGAAACTTAATATCAACTACGCACCCCTGCGTGGAGTCCCAGGAGCCAGTGGACAGCAAGGAGAAGTTGGGTCCCTCTGTCGCAAATGCGGCAGAGAGTCTGAAACACCAGCTCATG
>NW_027105869.1:370664-431296 GCF_000696795.3 Halyomorpha halys
TGTGAAATGGTGAAATTGGAGGAGCAGAAATGAGAAAGAAAAAATAGGAATGAATTGAAACATTTGTATTTGTTGTACAGACCGAAATTGATTGTAAAAGGAATCTGTAGGGGGAAAAAAATTGTTTATTATATCTTATTATTGTATCTCTTTTTTTCTGATTATGCCATGTATGTGTAATTTATATATGTCCGATTGCCTATTGATAAGTATGCTGTGTGAGATAGCAACCTGATGTATTTAGGCAGCATAGATAAATAAAGTATTTCTCTTTAGTGAAAGTAATACTTTATAATAGAGGCTACATAGAGTATTTTATTTTTACTATCACACTGAACTGGCTGGACTCTTGTTTTTGAACTATATTATACATTTTTTTTTAATTTCTATTCAATTTTTTAAGAATATGTTTTTTATACGTACATAGTTTATATTCATGTTTTTTTTGTAATTAAAAGATTTTGGTTATTTAAGTAACCATGGATTAGGAGTCACATAACAACGCCCGAGATACCATCCATCAACAGTCTCAGAACCCACTTAGTCTGAAAGCTCCATATTGGCTCCTGTCCTCTCAGCGAATGTAGAGGTTAGCAAAATTCCCTCTCTCCAAAGGTGCAAGCTGTTTTCCCAGCAAAGGAAACTGAAGCGAATGAAGCCTATGAGAAGAAGAAGTATTTATTCCAAGGGTATGACAGTTATCCTGAAGATAAAGAACTTTGAAGGGAAAGAGCCACGTAACGTTGATGAAAATTTTTGTACACAATAAAGAAAATGAAGGAGTTTTTACAAATATACCTAATATATCAAGAAAAACGTCTAATTTAAAAAACATTTTGAAAGATAATTTCTTTATTTTTTTTTTCAACAATCTGTAAATACATTTTCCCCGATTCACTCCCTAACCTTTTGTTTTGTTATTCAAAGTTGTGTCCATGAAAAATTCTGTTATTTATACAGAATCGCGTTGCTTTTTTTTTTTTCTTTAATATATTCTTTTCCCTATCCAATGTCGTTTTTCCAATTCAAATAAATGGTTTATTTTTATGCTTCTAAATTGTACATTTATATATACAAGTAGCAAGTAAAAGCAATTTTTTTCAGTACTTTTTATTTTGTTGATTTTTTGTTTCAACTTCCTCATTTTACATTCAGAATATTCAAAGTCGGATATTCTCCACAGGCCTCCTAATTTTATAACTTCGCTACTATTTTTTTTTTTTTTTATTGTTTCCATTTTACATAATTAAATTATATCCGTTGTTCTGGAATTGGTCAGATTCTTCACTCAAGTTGAGTGTTAGCGGCTTTAGCGCACTTGCTCAGCCTCCAGTGGCTCATTACCATTGATGCGGCGAGAGGGATGAGCTGGGATCTTATGAACTCTGCTCTACCCCTCACACATGGGGGATAGAGTGGGCTCAGGGATCCTCAGGTCGATTGTGTAAATATTGTTTATAAGACTGTAAATGTGACTAAAGATTATTTTATTTTATTTTATTTATTTTTCATACACAAAATTTGATTATATTTTTATCCTTTATCCTTCTGTTTATATATATTTTAAGAGAGATTTTATTTATTTTTATGTACTATTTTTTTATACTTTTTTATACTATTCATTTATTTATTTATTTTTCAATTTATTTTAGTATGAATGTGATCATTCATCACTATTATCTATTGCCCACAACGGTGTTGTAGATTGTAATATCTATCAATAAATAAAGTTTTTTTTGGAAAAAAATTATATTCGTTAAATAATTTAAATAATCTTACATTTTCAAGTGTTGATAGAAGTTATGATTAAAATACATTTTTAAGAAATTATATATCGATGACTTTCTTCTCAGTGGTGTAGAAGTAACATTTCCACTAACAATACAATTAAAGGATCATTTTTTCAGGAAAATTACATCTTTTCAATTAATTTCATGACTGAATGTGTTCAGTCAAAAAATTAGTTTTTCCATGGTTTCCAAAATTGCGACATTTAATTTTTTTTTTAGTTGTTAACTGTTGGGGCGAGGGATGTTTCGTATGTGAAAACCGACCTCTTCCCCAGAGGGTAATGTTCGCTGGTTCGAGATAAAATAAAACAAAAAAAAAAAAATAACGGAGGACCTGAAATAAATATCACATAAAAATATAATAATTGAGAAAATGAAATAATAAAAAAATAACTTTCCAAGTGATACAAAAATTTAATTAATTAAAATATAAACAAAAAAAAATGAACTGTAATGTTGTTACAAAAAAAAAAGATAGTGTATCGTGGAGTAAAAGTGATAAACATATTTTGATACATATAAAACAAAAAAATCTATTTACACTGGAAATAATAAGTTAATTAAACAAAAAGAAAATAACTCGAAGGAAGAACATAAAAGTCACTCACAGATGGGCGTGGGGTCGATATGCGCATATCACGACAATATCACACATCTAGAGTTGGTTGACCAGGATGACCGCTGGCGAGCTGGTGAGAGAGAGGTTACCGGGCAACCCGACGACTCCAAAAAACTGTAGACTGAACAGTGGTGACTGCCGGTGAGAGGGTAAAAATGTTCCAAAAGCTCCAACTAACAAGAGTCCACAAACAATGGCGGTGGAGCGTCCCAGAAGCAATGCGTCTCTCTTCTTACGCCGTGCCAAAGCCAACTAACATCGCTCCAGTGCTATCTAAATCTTCACTGCCAACTGCCTCATCCGCGGTTATATGGGAACTGGCGCCACTGCCTTCGGTATTGCTCCGCACGTGTCACACCTCCGCAATTTATTTATAAACACTGAACGTCCTTATATCCCTTATTTTTATTTACAAAATTAAAATTACTTATAGTTAAAAAAAATAAATGAATAAACATAAACTTACAACTAACAAAATTAAAAGTCACTTGGAAAGTTGTCAAAACAAAATTAACCTAAATAGAAACCAAAAGTTTGGGCTTTAACATTAACTATAATCTTGTTCATCTTATAACAACCTACTGTTTTATTACATAATTTTTTTATAAAAATGATGGAATTGTAAAATAATTGTAAGAAGATAGTCCGGGTGGTTGTTAATAAATAGTAGAAAAAACTATTTAATGTTAACTAACGTTTCGTCCCTCTTTACAGGGCTTCGTCAGTGAAAAAACGAGATAAAAACTATTGTTATATTTATAAAGTATATAAAAAAGAAATAATGATAATAATATAAGGATGTATACATGTAGATGGACAAGAAACTAGTTGCTAATAAAAACAATCAGGTGTCATAAAGTTCTAAATACAGATATAGACAAATAAATTGTAAAAATATTTAGAAATAGTTAGATGATAAAGAGTTAGGTGTAAAAGGTAAAACAAATAGGTGAAGTAAAGGGAGATATTAAGAAAATTAATAAAAATAACAAATAAACATAGGGGGAAGTACCTGTCAAATTTAAACAAAAATGACAACTGTGAAGATTGGGAACGGAAGGTCAGGTAAAAAATTTCCCAACTTCTTCTCTAACCCTTAGGAAGGGTAAAAACCGAGGGCGAAACACAAACACAAATTATCAATAAATTCTCATAAGCAACTAGCTTCCAAAATCTCTGAACATGTTTTGAATTTAAACAGTACTTTTGACTTTGACAGAGCCTCCATTCTTGCTAGTTGTTTAATCTTCCTTTTGAGAAGTAGTGAAAAGGACTTGTTATAGTACAAGAGCCGGGAAGAAAAAAAGGCAGTTATCTCACCCAAATTTTTGATTACTTCAATGAAAACTATGTATAATTACTAGTCAAAATTGATGAGTCTGCCAAGTGCAGGGGAATTAAAAATGGTGGCTATTTACGTCCAATAGTTCTCGAGATATAGCTTTTTAAAAAGCAAAATATCTTTAAAATCTACTAAAAGATTAGTAGTTAGTTAATTTATTTTGAAAATCTATATCTCAAGAACTATGTGACGTACAGGTGTCTATTAGCACTCAAATGAAAGCTAGTTTAATGGACTATAAAGAAGCTTAGACTTTTACCTTCGTAGGAATAGTAGTTTTCATGATATTTGCTAAAATAATTTGATTTATGAAAAACTTTATTTCAGAAAGCATTGGACGTACCGATGTCTGCCAGCGTACAAATTAAAGCTAGTTAAATTTACTACAAAATAGTTAATTATGTTTATCTTTGTAGGAGTAGTAGTTTTTATGATATTTGACAACATAAACTTACAAAATGTTAATTTCTAGTTGTTCGCATAAAATGATGGATTTTCGAAAAAATATATCTCTAGATCCATAAGACGTACATATGCCTGCCAACACTCAAAATAAAGAAAATTTAACTTACTATAAAGTAGTTTATGACACTTATCTTCGTAGGGGTAGTAGTTTTTATGATATTCACATATGAATATAAATTTGGCAAATGAAAATTTGTTCGAATAACTATAAATCAATTTATTTTAGCAAATATCATGAAAACTACTCCTACGTAAATAAACGCCATAAACTACTTCATAGCCCATTAAACTAGCTTTAATTTGAGTGCTAACAGACATATGTACATCAAATGGTTTTTGATATACAGATATTTCAAAATAAATTCTCTAACTACTGATCTTTCAGTACGTTCCGTGCAACTTTTTTATGAAATGTTGCTTTTTAAAAAGCTATGTCTCGAGAACTATTTAACGTAAATACCTCTATTAGAGCTCATACATTAGGAAAATTACTCTTCTTTAAATGACGTCCTCTTAGGTTTTCTTGTGTTGTTCCTACTTTTTAAGATATAGAGCTCCGAATGAAAAATTAGTTTTTTTTATTGCTTTGAAACAGCCGCCATTTCTTATTCCCCCTATATATACTTGGCAGACTCGTCAATTTTGACTATTAATTATACATAGTTTTCATAAAATTAATTAAAAATTGGGGTGAGATAACCACCTTTTTTCTCCTGTTGGGCTATTGTACTATTACGAATGGTTTGGAAATGGCTTCTTTCTGTGTCAATGACACATTTGAAAATTTTATGGTTCAAAGTTAAAAAACACCCTCTGACCTTTTAGTGAATAAGGGTCAGATCACGAGAGGTATCTGGATTGAAATGTATTAATCAGAAAACATGTGTAACACAAATATATATATATTAAGAAAAGAAAAACAAACATAGGATGACTTAATAATAAATTATTAAAAGAGGAAGAACGATGAGAGCGTTGAGGAGGCCATTGTTGGACGAGGAGAGAGTTAATTGCTTTTAATCCGCTTTGGACGGTGGAGATATGAAAGGTAGGAAGGGAAAGAATAATAGAACGCTCTCCCTTATCAACTTTTTAATTAAAAATCTGTCTTTTCCCGAGGATGACGTTTGCCCCGATATTCCCCCGACCTCCCTTCCTGAAAAACCCTTTGGAAATTGAACCCTTGCCGGGCCCTTACTGATTGACGGACATGTCAAAATGGTCCGTTTCTCTCATTTTCCAGCCTTCATCACAATAATCTAAGGGGTCAACAGCTTTCGATATATATATTTATATCTGCAATCCCCTCTTCTTTGATGAATAAATTCTGAATACGCTCTGTTTTTCATTTATCTTTCGAATTTTTTTTTTGTAATTGTTGTTTTTATTTTAAAAAAAAAATCATTTATGCTATAGACACATATTCATTTAATTGTGTATATGAAATAATTAAAGCTGAACTTTATAATATTTATTTGTATTATATATAAAAATTGAGTTAGCGGGATAAATCAATGGATAAGGTACTGTGCTTCTAATTCTCAGAATCCAGGTTCGAATTCGGCTGTGACATAAGTCATTTTTTTTTTAAATTATATTATTTCAATTTCTTGAGACAGGTAATTATTTATTAAATAAATCAAAATTGTATCGTTTTTAGTCTCAACACTTTTTATTTCAACAGTCCAACGTTTCGGCCATTTCAGCCATCCTCAAGGACATCTTCAATTATAAATTTTGCCTCACATTAAATTTTAAAATTTCTTTTGCAGGCTATTCTGCCCAGGTCATTCATTAATTATAAGTAAAAAACCTATTTTTTTATTTAAAATCATAAATATCTAATTCTTCTTATTTTAAAATTATCCACCAAAACACTACCATAGACACAAACCATATATAATAGGGTTATAAATTTATGATTTTAAATAAAAAAAAAAGGTTTTTAACTTATAATTAATGAATGACCTGGGCAGAATAGCCTGCAAAAGAAATTTTAAAATTTAATGTGAGGAAAAATTTATAATTGAAGATGTCCTTGAGGATGGCTGAAATGGCCGAAACGTTGGACTGTTGAAATAAAAAGTGTTGAGACTAAAAAGGATACAATTTTGATTTATTTAATAAATAAGTCATTTTGTGACTGTGGCTGTTAGTCAATCCTGTGATTTCGGAACCTTTCCGGGGCCCACCCAGCTTCTATAAAGTACCCTTAATTGGGGAAAAATTTCTTGGTTGAGCGTTGTCATGAACTAATCATCTTTTTAGAGATGAATGGACAGGATGAGTCTTGAACTTTAAGATGAAAGGATGGAAACTTCACTCCGTAGGTAATGTGCTTAGCGGTCCTATAAGTCCTATGGAAACTAGCCGTAAGTCCTTGCAGAAAGGAAACTTCACACCTTTAAAAAAAAATAGTACTTTCTTACAAATTATTGAAACCCTGGCCGTTGGGTATGATATTATACGATAAGCGTTTGACTAATAATATTGTTCTAATTAGTAAATTAAAATTATAGCTTTTTAATTGACCCTGGGATTAGACCTGTTCACACAGATTGGTCCGCTCTAAGACCACTTTTGACTGTCAAAACCGTCAGAACCAAACGCGTAACATATTTCTTGTCGCGACTTTAAGTTACCTATAATCAAACTGATATTTGCTCTGGTCAGCAAGTTCAGAGCCGTTTTTGACGTTCAAAAAAATTCCAGTTCAGAAAGAACTGTTCTGAACTTGGTATCATCCGAGCATGCGCAATATAATCCTCAACTAGGTGCTTTTAAGTTCAGGATTCAACACACCTGATAGAACAATAAAAGTATGATTTAACCATATAATCCTCATCTTGGTTAAAAGAATAAATAATTGAGTGTTTAAATCTCCTAAATATTTAAAAAATCGATAGTTTGATTCCTTATCCTCCAGCTGTTTTGACAAGAAACAGTTGTTGTATGCGCAAAATTAATATTAAATTAGTGTTAATCTTGGAGGATGGAGGACACATAGTCTTAATGCTTAAGGTAATATAATATAAATGTTAATGTTTACATTTCATGATAATGAAGTATTTGGAACACATATTAATTTATTTATTTTGACCAGACTAATTTATAACAATGAAAATCTTTAGATCTAAGCTAAGCAACCCTTTAACGGACAACTTTATAGGAAATTATTTTCTTGTTCTTAAGATCCTTTATTCATATTGATAGGACTTTTCAGCCTGAAACACATTGTTTACACTAGCCAGTTTTTGAAACTAAGTTGTTTTCAGACCTAAATTGGATAACATTTATTTTATTTAAACAATTATGTAATCCATATTATTAAACAATTAAATCTGTACCTCTTTATCCCACGAAGGGTTAGGAGTGCAGTGCTTTTTAAGGAAGTAATGTTACTAGATCAACGGTTATGCAACGAGGTGATTTGGTCGGAAGGGTACTGCCATACGTCATGAGGCAGGGTGGACTCCAGAGGGGTGAATCACGGCAACAGTGAAACAGAAAATAATTATCTGCCACAGCTGGATTCGAACCCAAGTCCTTAGAATATATTCCCTACACAGGTTAGTGAATGTAAAAAGGCAACGACTAAAATAAGCAACGTTGCCTTACTTAAGTAGTTAAAACAAATCTCGACATTAATTTTTATATCTATTCCGTAAAGGCCTGCCTCCGTACATTGTTAGTTGCACAAGATGTTACAGAAATCTGTTCCATATAATCGCCCTTGTCATTGAGCGGTATCATCTGGTCGCTAGATGGAATCACTAATATCGAATGGTAATAGGAGTGATTAAGCCGGCAATGAATGGATGGGCGACATCGCCCTTCTACGATATTTAATCCTTGATGAGGGTGCGGCCCAATATAAGACAGAGGGCTGCTCTTGACGTGGCCCCGCAACATCTGTGCGTGCGACGACTGCGTTTGACGCGATATATTGTTCATCGCCCTAGTTCCAAATTAAAGATGAGCAATCCTTTTACTTCGCTCAACTGAACGCTTTTCTGCCAAAGGCGATATTGCCTCACCCTATGTTACGAGTACAATATATTAACTATTATTCCTTGATAATCAATTGATACATTAAAAATTATATCAATTATATTCAAAGGTGAATTTTACAGTATATTAATGAGATATTCTGTATATATTTTTATTATCTTGTTCGAGACTGGTAGTTTTATTAATAATAATAAAAATATTAAAAAGTTTTACAACTTCTTTATTAAATCATATCCAACGTTACGGTCTACCCCGCCATCAAGGACAAACTCAATTTCACAGCCTCAACATTTATTTACGAAATATGGCAGGCTATTATACCCAAGTCAAAATAAACCTGTACAAGTTACAATAATATTAAATAATAAATTTCATTCTTCACAATTTTTGTTCCATACAAATAGTGTTGTGATAAGGTAATATTAACATTAATATTAATTAATATTATATTCTTTATTTATTCTGGGACTAGCCCCTTTAACAATTTGAAAGAGGCTTTAGAAGCTAAGAGAATAAAATTTATCTGACTGGTGGAACGGAAAAACTCAGAATAGATTTTTTCTTTATGCACCTTTCGTAATTCTTCATCATCTACTACGAATTTCTTTGTTACATAATTATTTATCTGAAAAATTAGGCTTCCCAACGGTATAGGATATACTAATACTGCTTTTGTTTTCCGATCCTCTTCCCGACGACATTCTTTGCTTTAATTAATACCCTTCCAGCCTTCGAATCCGGTGTCTCTAATTAATTCCACTATCCACCCAATTTTCAAACTATAGCAATTAAGTATTTGTCACTCAATTAAAATTTGTAAATAGATTCACGGATAGATTATTTTATATTTAAATTTATCATAAAGTATCATTGAGGGTTTATAATATTTATAAGGCACTGTGCTAGAAGCTCTAAAAGACGTATCTGAATCCGGTAGTGTAAGACAATTATTTATTCTTAATACAGATTTCTAGTCAACACACGTGAGTCAACTCTGTGCGTTCAGAAGCCCCCTCGGATCCACCCAGCCTGTTAAAATGGGTACCTTTAGTTTTGGGAAAAATTCTGACCAAATCACCTCCTTGCACAACCGTTGATATACTAATAGTACTTCCTTATATAATATTGCATCTTGACACTACATTACAATTATTTATTCTGTTATATTAATTAATATTAATATTAATAAATAATATTTTCTTTATTTATACTAGGACAAGCTCTTTTAACAATTAATAGATCTCTTAACATAAATTCAGCAACAACTGATTTGTCAGTGCATTTTTTATGAAATGTTGCTTTTGAAAAACCAATATCTCGAAAACTATTGAACGTAAATATATTTTAGCAAATTTACTGTTCTTTAAATTACGTTTTGTTAAGTTTTTCGTGTTTCTGATAATTTTAATGATATAGAGCTCCGAAAGGAAAATTATTTTTTTTTAACATTTTAAAACAGCCGCCACTTTTATTCCCCCTACTTATACTTAGCAGACTCATCAATTTTGACTAGTATTCATTGTTTTCATTAAAGTAATCAAAGATTGGAGTAAACGAACGAGGAAGAATTTCAATATAAAGAATTATGGTATGTGATGGTGTGAGTGATGCACGCACCTTATCAATTTTTTTTTTAAATCTGGCCTTTGTTCATGATTCCTTTTTTTATTAAATTCAAATGACACATTATATATTTTATTGTAGAAGTAATAAATAAAGAATGAATTATTACTTGGATAATGTATTTCATATAACGAACCATAAATACAGAGTGTAAAGCGAAATGCAATAAAGGAAAGTACAAGACGATGGTCCTACTAACAGTAGAGGTGAAGACAAGGAACGGGTTGGCCCAGATCTGGCAGGGACGTCGACAATGAACTGCCTGGATTCATGGGTTCGAAACCGGTTTTTGCCATTAATTATGGCCCTGTTAGCCGCATCATTACCCAGCCTCCTGCCTCCTTTTTACCCCCTCCCCGTGTCACTTACACGGCCAATGTTATTAATAGCTCTTCTCCTCTCGACTGTATAATATCTTTTTTAATGTTTCCTCTTTCCGTCTGGCGGGGGAGAGAAGTGAGAGCTTTTTATAAGACCTCATAAGTCAAGTAGATATGGGGCAAGGTGTAGAAGGATTTTAGTTACAGCAGGTGTCACGGAGAAAACTCAACTAACTTTGAGTTATTGTTTGTTTAATTAAATGACTGTTTCTACTAATTCCTTAAGGCTCCTCTTAGCAAGGGGACAATCAGAAACGTTGTTTTATTTATTACCATTTTTATTAACGTTTCGGCCATTTCATACGTTAAAAAATTACTTTTGTTTAAACAAAATCCAGAAGACCAAAAATTAACGATATGAAGATAGTTGACCATGGTTAATATATATGAGGAGAAGATGATTAGGGGTGCGGTCAGAAGTTAACATAAATAAGTTGAAAAAAATAATTTAATAGTGCCAACGTTTCGGCCAGAATTTCCAGACTTCATCAGGGCTAAGATCAAAGAACAAGATTAGAACTAATGAATGAAAAAAAGAAATAAATTATACAGAATAATTAAAGTAAATAATTGTACATAATAAAAATTAATAAAAATAAAGTAATGAAAGTAGTGTAAGGTAAAACTTATATACAAGTAATTAAATACGTAAGTAAAATAACATAATTAAGAAAATAAAAATGTAAAGTTATATAATGCAAAGAAAGAAAGAACTATGGATATAAAATAAAAAAACAAAATGTAAAGTTAAATTAGACAAAAGAAGTGATTTTTTTTTTTTCAAACCTTTTTATTTTTTATATGGTTACATAATACATATATAATATAATGCAACACATAAAGAAGAAGTGATTAGAATATATGACGATAATAATATGTGGTGAACATAGCTAATAGTGTGGGTAAGGAAAAATAAGAAAATAATAGAGAAGTAGAAGGGGTTAAAAGAAAGATAAGAAAAAGAGAATAAGACATGGAACTCATCTACTTATAGGAGATCGGAAGTCTAAGTGAGTCCAGTGGCGCGTGCGATAAGACTCGAGACTGCGATAAGAGTTAAGAATAGTTGTTATAGGTATGGTTAGGCTTCTTTTTGAGACCCTTGCAGATTTTTTAGGTTGTTTCAATCAGTGACGTTTCATATGGGACAGGCATGTTATGATTGGTGTTATTACTGTTTTGCAGAGTATCAATTTATTTTTTGAAGATAGTTTTGATTTTTATTAAAATACATTTTGTACATTATTTTTCTTTCGTTTTCCAATATTTAATAACCCCCACTGACTTTTAATACCAGTGACGTAATTGAGAGAGAAGCGCCGAGATCTTCCGGAGTCCAGCTCATTCCTCCACAAATGGGGGGAAGAGCTGGGTTCCGAGTTCCCCAGGGAATGTGAACATTTCAAAAATGAATGATTGTGTTAAAGATGTTATTTTACTTTAAGTTCAAATTTGTTTTTTAATATTATTTTATTTTTTATTAATTTTAATTTTTTTATGCATTTATCTATGTTTTTAATTTAATTTTTTGTCTTCTATTTCTTATTTAATTATCATTTAAGTTATATATTTGTAAATATGTTGTGAATGAGCTCTATGATACGTATTACCATTGTCCAAAAATATGATAGAATGTTATATTACACAATAAAAAAAAAATTCAATGATATTCTAATAATGATAAAATGCTGGTTGAATAACAGTTTATTATCTAACATGACTCATAAATATTTTTGGATTTGGCAAATGAGATAGGAATACCATCTAAAATTATGTTTGAGGGAAATACTGGTCATTGTAGTGTGAAAATTATAGCTTCTGTTTTTCAATGTTTAGATATATCCACCATTTTAAGGTGTTTTGATGTTATTTTTCAGGCTTGTTTTGGTCAATAATAAATAATCCTTTCAATTCGGTAAGATGAGGAATGCAACACTGTATCAGCTATATTAATAATTTTGAATTTCGGACAGTCTTTTACGAATATATTGAATAATGTTGGATTCAAGGAGAGTCCTTGCGAGAGACCAGCAGTGGTGTGGTGAAGGGCGTTATATTATTGGCTAAAACGAGGCTCAAGTAAATCAAGACGACTGGATAAGTAATATTATATAGAGTGTTTTTTTAACACCGATTTTTTTAACGATAGAACTTGAAATTGTAAAAAATAACACAAAAAATTAAATTGTAATCAAAATTTTTTTTTTATTCGAAAGATCAATACGTGACATTAACATTTGAAAATGATTTCGGGCATATGGGCACCGCGGCTGTTCTTGACGAAGCGCATTCTGGACGTCCAATTTTGGGCCACTTTTTCGAGCACTGCTGGCCGTATGTCACGAATAACACGAACAATGCTGGCCTCCAAGGCGTCAATTGTTGCTGGTTTATCAGCATTAACCAGTGACTTCACGTAGCCCCACAGGAAATAATCGAGAGGTGTCAAATCGCACGACCATATGCGGCAATTTTGCTTATTAACAAACCCGTTAAGCCAAAAATGCGCCTCATCGCTGAACACAATTTTACAGAATGCGCTTCGTCAAGAACAGCCGCGGTGCCCATATGCCCGAAATCATTTTCAAATGTTAATGTCACGTATTGATCTTTCGAATAAAAAAAAAATTTTGATTACAATTTAATTTTTTGTGTTATTTTTTACAATTTCAAGTTCTATCGGGCTTAAAAAAAAACCCTATATATCTGGGGATATTCATATTTATTATGTGATGAAGATGGTTGGGGGGTGCGGTCAGCAATAAAACTCAAATAAACAAAACAATATTTAATCATGCCTACATTTCGACCTGAGTTTCAGGTCTTCATAAGGACTGAAAAACAAAAAGAGATAACAATCATCATTAAGAGAAACAAAAAAAGTACAAGAAATAGTTTATAACAATAACAATAATTTGAAAATAAAATAGTTCATTATACAATTCTTCATACTTTCACGCCGTTTTCCAATTTCAGGTGCTTTTTAAATATTGCTCGATTAGACTATCTCAAGTCTCATCTTCCCGTTTTAAAGAAATATTTCAAAAGTGATATAAGGCCGTCACTCCCTGGGGGTCTTAGTGGGGCGGGTCCGGCAGGAAAGGATGGCTTTTTAATTATATTTTATTGATTAAAATAGTTTAATTACAATTGATTCGTTGTTATGTGCGTTTCAAAAATTGTTAGTTATTATATATTTGAATTTTTATGTTCCTCAGAATGATGGTTGCTACCTCATTTTGTTTTTTAGGCCTGATGAAGACCTGAAACTCAGGTTGAATCGTCGGTACGAATAAATAAGTTTTTGTTTATTTGCTGACCGCACCCCCTCTCTTCCCGATCACTTTTTCCACATATTAATCTACGGTCAATTATCAACACCTCGTTCAGATTTATTAATTTGAAAATAAGAAAGTTCGGGTTGATAGTATCAAATGTTTTTGTAGTATTTATTATTTATATAGTTGATATGATTATTTTATTAAATTATTATAATTTATCTTTTTGGTAGTTTCTTTTACATAAATGCTATTCTTTAAGAGATCTCTTTGCTATATTTTGTAACTTTTAGATTAGGCTGTAATTCTTTTATTAGATTCAATTGCAGAAACAACATACACATACTGCGTGGTAATTAATAGCAATAAATCTCTTGTTATGAGATTTATTAACAGAGATGGAGGCAGAGAGGAGCTTAGAGGCAGGGAGTCACAAAGACTTGGGGGAGATAACCGAGCGTGCGTGGTACGAGGGTCGCTATTATAGGAGGTGTCAATAGCATCTGTGTTTGGGCCCCTCCTTCTGTCTGTGTGTGTGTGTGTGTGTGTCTGCACACTTTGTTCTTCACTTACCTCCTCTCCCTCCGCGCAAGAAATTTCCAGCATCCGGATTGCCTGGAGGAAAGAAAAGCCAAACCATTTAAAGTAAAGCCCATGCTATTATCCGATTAAGTAGTGATTTAAAATTTAAAAATAAATAACGGTTAAGATGCTAATTGTTTTCTTCTGTTAACCTTAAGGGACCATTACTCGATCAATCGGAGTGACAGTAAAACCAAAATTGGACGTTCAAATGTTAAGGTTTAGACACATGTTGTTTGGTCGATCGATTATAATTGAAACTATCGATGAATTAAAAAACAGATGTTTTTGGACAATGTGTAAAAAAAGAAAGAAAAAAAAGTAACTCAGTCAAAGTGTGAATATTTTCATTACTTTGGAATAAAATAAAATTGTTTTTGTTTCTGTTCTTGGTGGTTTGTTTCTTGGCCCAGGTAATATGCGGCAATATGTAAGTATATGGAAGAAAAAAATAGAGGAAAAGAAAAACATGAAATATCGTCAGCTTACAAGTGAAACATATTAAGTCAAGATTTTATAGTTTTGAGTTATTTAGTTTTCGAGTCTTAAATTTTAAGAAGATTAAACTCTAAAGAATTTATTAATATTATGTTCAAGCCGTTTTTCAATTTTAGGCGTTTTATAAATATTGTTCTATTAAACTACCCTTCTCTTTCCGGCAATATTCCTCTTAAGCAAATATTTCAAAAGTGATATAGGACCGTCTCTCTGGTTGTCTTAGTGGGGTGGGTAGATTTGCTTATAAAAAGTGAAATGAATATTCCCATGACATTAGAAATATTTTTTTTCATCATTGCATACCTAAAAACTTTTCGACTTAGCGTATTATTTAACTTCTAAATCAACGATATACAAAAAAGAAAAGAAACAAAAATACTACCTAAAATATGTATAATTACAAAACAAAAAAAGGCAACTTTGTGGAAATTTCAAATACATAAAGATAATAAAATATTATTTATTATATACCATCTATTAACATTGCATTAAGTAACATAGATAACGTAAACAAAAATATTATTTTTTAAATTTTTAATAATTTATTGATAATTAATATATTTCACAACAGGAGAAAAAATTAAAATTCCTTGATGAATGAAAAGTAAACTGAAACATTCTAAAAAATACTGAATTATTAAACCAATAGGTAATTACTATGAAATTAAAAACAAACATCGAAGAAAATAGAAATCTGAGTAAAAATACAATAAATAATAAAGTGAGACTATTAATTAAATAATTTCCTTACATTAAGGAGTTTTATAATAAAAAAAATCAAATGAAAACATCATATATTATTTTTTATGACCTGGCTCCGAAAGAATGAATGATTGTATTTACATACAAATAAATCGAGAAAATGTGATGCTATGGCATGACACAGACATGTAAAGAAACTATTTATGGTAGCATAATTGTTATGTTCCTCAGAATGATTTATGTTCTAATAACATTTCAATATTGGAAGGTTCCGAGGTCATCTTCTTTTCAGGCTCCTCGGAGGATCGTCAGAAATGGAGGAGGATGCAAGGATAGAACCATGGGGCTTGGGGTGGTTAAGGAGTTTATAATGTCAGAAAGTAAAATAAGAACTCATAAACGATTTACGTTAAAATTGATTTTCTACAAAAAAAAAAAACTTTTCTTTGTAGGAAAGTCAGACTTAGCAGGGCTTCACCAAGGCTGGTGCTTGGCTGTTTAAATCTGACAGCCCTGACGAAGCCTTATAAAGTGGGCCGAATCGTTGGTTAGCAATAAATAGTTTTCTTTTATTATTTTGGTACGTTTATTGACCACCACCTGGACTAGCTTCCTACAATCTACTTCATACGGTCAACTATCTTCATCCAAAAGAACTTTTCTTATATTAACTGAGTTCCCATAATACTTAATCCTTTCCTTAAAAGTCATAGACTATTATTTATATTACTACAAAATAATCAAACTAATATATTTTATTTATATAAATATACTGAAAATGAAGATCTAATAACGTCTTCTCAAGTAGTATTCCTTAAAAATAAATAACACTTCTTCGATTCTCCTTTTTTTTTTAATTAAAATATTTTTTATTTCCATTTATTCGTTAACTACGATAAATGTTCATAATGTTTAAGCTGAAGCCTCCACTTTTTATGCACCATTTTTTACAACAGGGGCTGCAAAGAACAGCCCGGAATGTGCCGACCAAGGAAAAGACCCCACTTTGATATAAGGAACTAAGGACATGGGGAGGGGCCGTATATTGGAGGGGTATCAGTACAGTCGGTGACAACCAATCTTCCTCCTTATTTATAGAAACAATCTCCATCTTTCTCAATCCACTTCTCTCATCGTCCCTTGCTACATATTCCTTTCCACTTTATCCTCAAATACACTCCTTCACTCTGGCAATAAAAAGCATTGCGATGGAATGTTTCCGTCTTTAAAACAATAATGTATTTTATCTTCATATTATTCGCGAATTTTTAAAGTAGTCAAAACTGTTCGGACTTTGTAAGTCCTGCCTAATTTTCGCTAAGCACCTGGTTGAACACATTGGCGGAAGATTATACAAAATAATAATTCATGTTTATCCTAGTCTGTAAACAACGACCCAACTAATGCATCACAAACACTACATCACAGACACACATAACATCTATTGAAGAATGGTGTCAAAACTGGAGAATCAAAATAAATCCTGACAAATCCCATCAGATCACCTTTACTCTCCGTCGTAAACCTCTACCCTCCTGTCCTACACTATTCTTTCTAAATACTCCACTAACGCCAGTTGAACAGATTCGATACTTAGGACTCCATTTTGACAAGAGACACTTGGAATCCACACACTGAAACGACAAGAAACTGCTTGTAGATTCTGATTGCTAGAACACTTACTTGACAAACGCTCTAAACTTCCCATTCACTACAAAAAATTAGTATACACCAATTTGGACATATGGAATTGAGCTCTAGGGCTCCACCAAACCATCAAATTCTTCCCGCATCCAATCCTTACAACTCAAAATCCTACGTAAAATCCTTGATGCTCCTTAGTACGTTACAAATAAACTTATTCACAAAGACCTTAACATCCCATTCGTTGCAAATTTAGCCCAAAACAGATATGCGTCTTTTCATTCCAAACTCCTTAACCATCCCAACCCATTAATTCTTAATGTTTCATCCTTAACAATCCCTGATAATCTTCCGAGTTGTCTGAAAAGAAGATAGCCACGGGACCTTCTAATTTAAATTAATATTTGAAGTAACACCAATGGGTGGTTCCTTCCCAAGATTTTCAAGTGTATATGAAACATACAACATATTTACTTATTGTATTATTTTGTACAGTTGTAAATTACAATAAATAAATAAAAAAAATGTTTATCCTTCTCTTAGTTCTAGCTCAGCTACTACACAGCAGTGTGAGAAACTAGCTTATAGAAGGGGTATTAATGATATTGTGTTAAATGTAAAATGTTTTACCATGTTAAATGTTATAAATATTGGATTATGAGCAGCTCTATTTAAAGTCATGTTAAATTTTTAACTCCTAGCAGATTTGATCAGTAACTTGTTTAGTAACCTTTCCTTCCAAAACTTCTTGTTATTGTTTACTTCTAAGTTTTGATTACAGTAATTTATTACAACATGCCTAAAGTAAGTGAAAAGTAGAAATGTGAAGATTTGGCTTCTGGTTGTCTTGTTTAAAAAAAGTCCAAAACAATACTAAGGCAATCAAACACAAACTACGAGCAAGTAACCTAACATGATGATGTAGGAATCAGCTGGTCTGTTGCACGACGTCATTCTCCATTCAACAGACCTAGTAACAGACCCTCAACCATGTTATATGTTATATCGTTTTAACTTGGTAGAATAAGGAAATATTTCTCCATTCAACATAACTTTTTCCATTTAACACGCTTTAACAACTAAAGAACATGAATACCCCTGAGTCGGAGAATTTCAAACTTTTCCTTCCTCATGTCACCAAAGTAAAAGAAAACTGTATCACAGTGTAAAAAAAACAACTGTTTTTGTCAAAATAATGACGTCTTCTGATTAATTGACTATTACAATGACCAACAAGAAGCCACGAACGTACGTTAGGAAAGGTGTAGCACCTTCTTACAAAATTGATGACGTAACCCATGCCATTCACGATATTCTCAATGGTAACACGACGTACTGGTTTTGGCCAAATCGGCAACATATGGGACATTGAGGTCATGATGGAAGACTTGATTTGTAACAAAGTAAGGAGCGTTAAGGATTTTACGAAGGATTTTGGACTGTAAGGATTGGATTCGGGAGGAATTCGATGGTTTAGTGGAGCCCCAAAGCTCAACTCCGTATGTCCAGGTAGGCCTTATAATAGTCATGTAGATCAGTCTTTTGTAATGGATTGGCAATTTAGACCGTTGTAAATGTTGTAATAGTCGAAATCGACGAGCAGTTTCTTGTCTTTTCAGTCTTGTATGAGGATTCCATGTTAGTCGTTTGTCGAGATGTAGTCCTAAGTAATAAAGAGCATCAAGGATTTTACGTAGAATTTTGGATTGTAAGGATTGGATGCGGGAAGAATTTTATGGTTTGGTGGTGCCCTAGAGCTCAATTCCATATGTCCAGATTGGTCTGATTATCGTAGTGTATACTAATTTTTTGTAGTGAATGGAAAGATTAGAGCGTTTGTCAAGTAAGTGTTGTAGCAATCGGAATCTACGAGAAGTTTCTTGTCGTTTCAGTCTTGTGTGTGGATTCCAAGTAAGTCTCTTGTCAAGACTGAATCCTAAGCATCGGATCTGTTCGACAGGAATAAGTGGGGTATTATTAAAGGATACTGTTGGGCAAGAGGTCATTGGTTTACGACGAAGGGTAAATGTGATTTGGTGGGATTTATTGGAATTAATTTTAATTCTCCAATTTTGGCACCATTCTTCAAGGGTGGTGATGTGGGATTGGAGGGTTTGGGATACAATGTAAGGATCATTGTTAGCTGACAATAGACATGTATCATCGGCATACGTGGTGAGGATAGTGTTGGATGGGTTGGGATGTCAGCTGTTAAAACTGTATAAAGGATAGGACCAAGCAATCAGGTGAAGTTAAAACGCTCTTCTATAATGCTTCATAGCAAGGGCGAAAATGGGTTACCCTTGTGATAAAGTAGAGATAGAAGAGCTAGCAGAGCAAGCAGGAGTAAACCAAAGCAACTGGAATAAATACAAGATTTATTTATGGGAAACCAGGTGAATATTGATATCAAGCGTTCGCGACTCCTGAAGACCAGGAATTCTTTTGTTGTCAAAGAGTTCTTTCCTGATTTGAAGTCTTGTGATCATTCTGTAAGAGACGATACTGTATTCATTTAATAGATCCAGATGAGAAAGTAGCCGTTCCTATTTATCCCCTACACTACGAGGTAATTGGGAATTTGTGGGGTAATTGAGAACGCGAAAAATTTAGGGCATTTTAAAAGCCAAGTTTTAATTTTTACTAATAGGATTGTTTAATGAGGTGTCTATATTAACAAGCTCATGCTTAAAAAATGGTAATAATCCAACATTGAAAAAAAATTAATTTTAATTTTCTCTTTCTGAGTTATTCAATTCCTTTAAATTGTCTGAGCGATGAATTCTCTTATCTCTATTACATATTTTCCTTAATTGAGACAGATTGTAATATTAGTCAATAAAAACTGTTTATGTATCAAATTTATGTTTTTCTAAATATTCCATCGATTGTTGAACAATGAATATTTAAAACGGACACTGATGTTTCGCAGATAATTTCTTCCAAGTATTCCATGATTTTGCTAAATCAAATGAACGTGAAATTTTATAATGAATTATAATTATTATAAGTACTGTATAATAATAATTGCTGTTTTATTACGAGTAATAAAAAATTGTGGTGCGCATCACATAGCTTCTACTTACCACCCAATTTTGAGCTATTTCGAAAAAACTGAGAAAATGTGAAAAATTTATTTCATAAAGTTGCACTTCATGTCGGTCCATAAGATCGAAAATGTTGCCGTCAGATTCCAGGCATATCTAGCGGGTATCTACCCGCCTTAATTATGTAATTTCAGTTACGTACGACTTTATTAAGTTGGCCGTTCACACAAGCATATTAAATGCTTGGTTATTTTGATCTAAAAATCTGTATTTCAGTCAATTTTTTTCTAAATAATTTATTTGTTGTTGTTTATATACAAGTGTATAAAACTATATATACAAAGAGTAAATTTGCTAATAAATATAAAATGACATACACACTTGTGGAGAATCTACCCATTGATAGAGCTCTTATAACTGTACGAGACAAGAAGAACTCGGGGCCATCTTCTTTTCAGACACTAACCTGGATAATCAGGTATTGAAGGAGAAGTCAGATTGGAAAGTGGGTTAGTGTGGTTGGGAAGTTTATCATGGAAGAATTGCTACTTGGTTCTGGCAAAATCGGCAACATCTGGAACAATCAGGTCCTGATGCACTTGATTTGTGACTAAGTAAGGAGCATTAAGGATTTTGGATTATGATGATAGGATACGAAAGGTATTCCATGGTTTAGCGGAACACTACAGCTCAACTCCGAATGTCCAAATAGGCCTTATAATAGTCAGGTAGATCAGTGTTTTTGTAATGGATTGCAATTTTAGACCGTAGTCTATTAAGTTAAAAATTTTAATTCAAAATTTTTTACAATAACAATATTTATACCTTTATATTTATCCAATCCAGTAAATAAATTGATTTTATATACAAAGAGTTAAACGATACATAGTATTTCTACGCCTTAAAAATGTCCAAATATTTTATACTTCCTAAAATAACCTGCTAAATGCAACAGAAGATTACATATATATATACATTTTTTGTTTAAACTGTAAGGGAGTTAAAAAGAAAACAAAATGTACAGGAAGGAAGTGACACGACCCGGACATGTTATCAGGACACATCAAATCCTTTGTACGACACTTTTTTTTACGTATTCTTTTTTTTTTTTAAATTAATCCTCCAAAAGGACAAACTTAGCTGAGCGCTTGTTCTCAAAGCTCAACATGTTTTTTCCCCTGTAAAAACGTAGCGAGGTGTGACTAGAGCCATAGCAATTACCCGGGTGTCAGAGCCACTTCACACCCACACTCGACCAAATAACTTATTTTTCAACCCCCTCCGTTTCCCGACACGCTCTGTTTTCACACAACAAACCCATTAAAACGTTTCGCTAGTTTTAATTCGTTCGTTCCCTCCTCGTTCGTTACCTCTGCTATAAACCCAATCCGCGCTATCTGTGGCAGGTAGATTGTCAGAGATTCCACGTCCCATTCCAGCCTCTCCGTCAGTTGTATTAATTAGAAGTACTTTCTAAAAGGGTGATTATTTAAAACGTTTATAATTTATTTAGCCTTTCGTAAACATTATCACTTATCACATTATACTTGTGTAATAAAAATTATAGAATCATCCATAATACGGCATTTTATTTGGAAGTTTTTGGAAAGTGTCTTATATCGCTTATTTGATAATAATAATCACCCTGATTTTTTAATATTATCTTTTTTTATTTATTTATTGATATTTACAACTGTATAAAAAATACAAGAAAATTTGATCATAATGACATAATGATAATGATATGATACAGCATGTAGAGAAGCTGCCCAGTAGTAGAACTCAAAAAACATTTTACAATATAAGGTCATGAGGCCATCTTCTATTCAGGCGCCTCGGAGGATTGCCAGGAATGGAACAGGAAGCAAGGTTAGAAACTAGTGGGTTTAAGTGGTTAGGGAGTTTATAACGAAGGAATGATATTGGGTTCGGGCTTGATCGATTAGATAAGGAACATTTAGGTCTTTATGGATGGTTTTATTAGTAACAAAATAAGGAGCATTGAGGATTTTACGAAGGATTTTGGATTGTAAGGATTGGATACGAGAGGAATTCGAAGGTTTAGTGGAGTCCCAAAGCTCAACTCCGTATGTCCAGATGGGCCTTATTATTGTCATGTAGATCAGTCTTTTGTAATGAGTTGGAAATTTAGACCGTTTCTCTAGTAAGTGCTGTAATAGTCGGAATCTGCGTGCAGTTTCCTGTCTTTTCAGTCTTGTGTGAGGATTAATATTATTATTTTGTTTTTTTTAGAAATCGCTATTTAGTCTCAATTTAAGCATTAAATTTTTTTTTGCTATGCAATGTTGGACGTCATTTCAACATAAATATACTCTAGGCCTATCTAACCATCCCTGCGTTATTTCAATTTATTATTTTTTAAAGTTTTCTTTGTTATTTACCTCGAACCAACATACTAGACTACTTGACTTAAAAGCCAAGATCTAAACAGACTATTCAACCAACTATACTGATTACTCAGCACAACCTCTAATCTCTCCATATAAAACAAACTACTAATTTATTTGACGATCACCAGACCTATAGAGTTGCACTTTAGGGAACAGCTAAACCTTCGAACATCAAACTTATACAATCCCTTCAATCCAACATCCTTAGAACCATAGACCATGCACCCTATTACGTTTCTAACAGAACACTATACCATGACATTCATATCCCGTTTTTCCTTTTTTTTTTAATTTGAACTCAGACCAACCAAATTCTCAATATTCCATATAAACCTTTCTGATCACCCTAATCCTTTGGTTCAATCCTTATCCAGTTCCACGTATCCATACAATCCACCTCGAAGGTTGAAACGGCAGTGGCCAAGAGACCTTTTGTAAAACAAAATCAACAATTGGAGTTCCGGAAATGGTCAGATGCTCCACTCAAGTTGAGTGATTGAGGATTTAGTGCACTTACTCAGCCCCCACTGGCTCATTACCAATGACGCAGTGAGAGGGCTATATGTATGTTATAATATATTCTATATTGTTTGATTATGTTCATTTTATTTATTTACTTTTATCTCTTTTTTTTAATTTTTGGTATAAATGTATTCAATTAGTACTACTACTCTTTGCCTAAGTTTGTAGCAGATTGTAATACTTATCAATTAATAAAGTAATGATTCTAAAAAAAATTATATGTAATTTAAGCCATTATGTATTATGAGTTTTATTCTTTATCGTTCTAGTGCAGTGCCTAATTGCAAAATACTACAATAAAGACTCCACAAAAGTTGTTTACCCAAATGCCAAAAGAAGACAAAACTAGAAACATTTGGCTGGCTATAGATATTGGAAATAGTACTAGAGTCGGGAAGAAAAAAAGCCAGTTACTTTATCCCAAATTTTTATTACTTTAATGAAAACTATAATTAGAAGTAAAAATTTATGAGTCTGCCAATTATAGTTAGGGGGAATAAAAAATGGTGGCTGTTTCTAAACTTAAAAAAAAAATGTATAGATGTTTATTAGCACTCAAATTGAAGCTAGTTTAATGTACTATGAAGTAGATTATGATCTTTACCTTTGTAGGAAAAGTAATTTTCATGATATTTCCTAAAATAAATTGATTTATAGTTATTCGGGCAATAATTTTATTTCAGAAACCATAGGACGTACTCAATGGATGTCTGTCAGCACTCCAATTAAAGCTAGTTAAATTTACTATGTACTCGCTTCGGTGGTACATATACTAAAATTGGAACGATACAGAGAAGATCAGCAAAAAGGATGACACGCAAAATCGTGAAGCGTTCCACAATTTTAGACTGATCTATACGACTATTATAAGGCCTATCTGGACATTCGGAGTTGAGCTTTGGGGCTCCACTAAACCATCAAATTCCCCCAGAATCCAATCCTTACAGTCCAAAATCCTTAATGCTCCTTACTTTGTCACAAATCAAGTCATCCATCAGGACCTCAATGTTCCATCTGTTGCCGATTTGGCCCGAAACAGATACCGTTCCTTCCATAATAAACTTCTCAACCACCCAAATTCACTTGTTTCTAACCTGGCTTCTCCTTCATTACCTAATAATCCTCCTAGGCGTCTGAAAAGAAGATGGCCTCGAGATCTTCTCCTCTTGAAATTTTATTGGAATTCTATCAGTGGGTAGATTCTCCACATGTTTGTATCATGACACTATGTCACCTACAGCAAATTTACTTGTTGTATATATGTGTATACAGTTGTAAATAACAATAAATAAATTATTAAAAAAAAAAATTACTATAAAATAGTTTATAACGTTTATCTTTGTAGGAGTAGCAGTGTTTATGATATTTGACAAAATAAATTCACAAACTGTTCATTTCTAGTTGTTCCTATAAAATGTTTGATTTTTGAAAATATATCTCTGAACCCATAAGACGTACATATGTCAAAATAAAGGAAATTATCCTTACTATAAAGTAGTTTATGAGATTATCTTTGTAGTAGTAGTAGTTCTAATGATATTCGTATATAAATATAATTTTTTCCGAACAACTGTTAATCAAATTATTTTAGCAAATGCCATTTTTACGAGTTTTATACATAGTTTTCAATGAAGTAATCAGCGGTGAAGTAACTGCCTTTTTTCTCCTCTTGGGGTCTTGTACCAAAGAAGGCACTAATGTTTGTCTTAGTTTCGTTGAATTTAAACTGAATGAGAAAAGCAACAATAAATTGTCATTTTGTACTGCTTTGATTCGGCATATCCTTGTGCTAAAAAGGTTGATTATGTCAGAGGCCAAAATCAACAGAGCGAGAAAGGATCTGAAGGAAACGAAACCAGTTCTGTGCAGGAACCTTTGAGCGATTAGATTGGTTAAGTGACCTCGGGGATGGGCAATTTAATAATATGGACGTTGAACAGACGGGACGAGACAGTGCCTGTGGGAGACACAGGAGGCGACAAAGAGGAGGAAATAAAGCGACTGACCAATGGTAATGAGAGAGCCACTCGACCCCACTCGAGCCACCTCAGCCAGCCATGTTTGTGTTGCGGATTTCACAATCGTTTGTTCTCTCTTTTATATTAGCCAACTGCTCAATTGTCCTCCAGTCGGAACAGATTAGCTCTGGAAAAAATTCCAGGGACTGTTTCCTTTTGTAACCGCAATGGAGGGGGGATTGGAAATGAGTGAAGATTGAAGAGGCAGAGATTAGCCCTTAGCTGGAGTATTTAGTCAGCTGTTTGGGAATGCAGGTATGTAGCTAATGCCTCTTGAGGAAGGCAAGAATAATATTTGTAGGTCGACACAATAGCTATAAAAGATTTTGCAATAATACAGAATAAAATAACATGCAAAACTTTTCAAAATATAGCTTGTACACCCAAAACTTTGATTATTATTATTTGCCTATTTGTATTGTGTCTGACAAAGCCGCTATACAAATAGAGCTGACCATAATGGATAAAAGTAAATATCCTACTTTTATAAGTAATAATGTGCGGGGGGAGGGGGAGGAATAATTCTTGATACGGAGAAAAATAAACTATAAAACACCACAAAAAATAATCTAAATAATTTTATTTTATTTTTTATATTTTTATTACGTAATATTACATTCTCTTTTATATTGTTAGACAATGGAAATAGGGATCTTTAAGCTCATTCACACCATATTTACAAATATATAAATAAAAAATTACAAGATAAGAAATAGAAAAGAAAAAAAATAATTATAATAAAATAATAAAAAAAAAAAATAACTTAAAGGTTCAAAATAATTACAAAATATTTTCTATATCTTTTGGAATAGAGCATATGTACGATTGAATAATATAATATCAAATAAAAAAATAATAACACTAAAATTGATATGCGTGTCTTCTATTATACAACTTGATGTAAATAAATACCACGTCTTTCACATCTAATAAAATCATATATATTTTTATTATCTGGTTCGAGACTGATATAGTTCTATTGATAATAACAAAAATTATTCAAAAAGTCTCAACCTCTCATTAATTTAAATTTTGCATGTTCAAGTCTAACATAGTCAAAATAAACTCGTGTTTGTCACTATAACATTTAATAATTAATATTTTTCAATTTTTTTTATTTTTTATTTTAGTATCAATTACTTAAGATATATATGTAATAGTGTTTTTATAAGCTAATGATAGTAAATTTATTTTATTGAACAGAATTAGTATAATTTGCCACAATTTAAGGACATTAAGTTTAAGTATTTAAATACCCATTAATATAAATAATATGTACAGAAGTAGAAGAAGAAAAAAATAACACAAAAATGAAAAAAAAATGTAAATAATAACAATAATACTCCCGGAATTAAAATAAAATAAATTAAATTAAAAATAATAATGATAAATAAATGATAACGTTATCTGTATTTGTATAAATAGAAATATGAATCTATATCAAGAGTATAATAAAATAAAACTAATATAATAATAAAAATAAAAATAAATAACTTATGTACAAGAGAAGAAAATTAAAATGGAGCAACAAAAAAATAAAAACATATTCGCACCTATATACGCCGGGGCATCTCCGAGCCAAGCCTTGCCATCCCCCTGTGGAAGGCAAAACAGAGCTCCAAGATATCCCAGCGCTTCTCTCTCTGCCACGTCACTGGTATCGAGGGCCAGCGAAGAGTGAGATCGTTTGGGCCCCATTCACTCATGATTTGATTGGAGAAGCTGGCCATTGCCAGAGCTTCATAAAAGTTCTCAGAGCCAATGTGGTTTCAACCTTTGGGGAGGATTATAGGAATGGTTGAAGCTGGATAGATATTATACCAAGGCATTAGAGTGGTGAATAAGGTTCTGATGGAAATTCGTGAATCTAAATAGAATGATGCCTAGGATATTGAGCAGACGTTGAGGTCATGGTGCAAGGTTTTGTTTGGATCCGTAATGTGGAACATTGATTATTGTTCGAAAGACTTAAAGTTGAAAGGACTGTTTACATCTGATATTCCCATTTGCAGACCCCCCACTGTTCAAATCCGTATATCTCGGTATCAATATTGTCTTGTAGATCAGTAGTTTTCAGTTGGAAGATGAGAATTTCTGTTTAGTAGTCTATATAACTGTCCAAAACCTCGGTTAAGTTCTTATCTTTCAAGTCTGCCGAGTGGGTTCCATGTCTTGAAAGCCAAGATACCGACTAACTGTGTCAGAGAAGTGCTATCAAGCTAAAACCTCTACCTGCTCAAAACTTTAAGGATTATTTTTTTAATACTGTTGGTAACCTGAAGTTGTTTAGAAAATAATTTGGAGGGCTCCCTAAATCGCTAAGTGCTCAGGATAAGGACATTCCTGTATTTCGGTCTGTCTTTGACTTATAATACTGTCTCCTCCCTCCATGGTAATAATCGATTACTTTTTATCATAAAGTCATTTCGAGTTTAAAAAAAGATATTTTTATACAAAAATAAATCCGGACTAATACAATAACTGGAATGAGAATCGAGAATCGGTTAACCTCCATTTCCCAGATGCGGTACCTGGAAAAGATGTTTTGTCAGCAGTTGTAGGAGTATTTTATATTTTACCTCCGTCAGAAGTTAATTGCACTCAACTCCAGATGATATTTCTGCCGAAATAATGGGTTCAGTAATTAAATGAAGGCTGAGCTTACAAACAGAATCGCCCTATGCCTGAGGGATATTAAAAACACTTGCCGAGGGGGGCGCTCCCGTCCACAATATCCTAAATACAAGTTAAATGCTTTTCATGATCCAATTTATTCAACTTAATTTAACTTTGATTTAGGAAACATTACCGAATTAGCCGGGATATAACGGCTTTTGTAACCGAGCTTTCCTGTCCAATTTAAACAATTTCTACAATAACGTAGTCCCATTACATTGTATATTATACAGGGCTAATAAACTGTTTGTTTCGTTGATATGAGCACCAAAGAGTCTCCGCGAATCCAGTAGCAAACATGTATTCTCTTTACTCCTGGTTAGGGTTTATAATAAAATACTAAGCCCAATCCACAGGTTTGCCGCAAATATAATAATACTGACAGTTGCTTGCTAAACAATGAAAGTAACAAATGCTCGTCCCACACTCTTCTGTGTTCCACAGGGACTAACAAAGAAATACTTGTGTCGGATATTACCTTCCATTTAAACTATTAGTAACCCGGACTATTGTAGACCAGAAAAGGGTATTGACAAAAAAAAGGAGGTCATAAAAGCCGTATTCAGAAATCCAAAACACATTTTTTAAAAATTTATTTATTGAAATTTACGACTGTATTAACATAAATGCATCTAGTAAAAGTGATGTTGGATTACAGTAGTATGATACAGACATGAAGAGAAACCACCCATTGGAAGCACTCTAATAACATTTCTACATTAGAGTGTATGGAGTCCATTTTCTATATAACGGAAGCCCCAAAGCTCAACTCCGTATGGATTTAACTCCAGATAGGCCTTATGAGAGTAATGTAGATCATTCTTTGGTAATGGATTGGAAGAAATGAAAGAGGAAGCAAGGTTAGAAACCCGTGGGTTTGAAAGGAATGATATCTGGTTCGGGCTTGATCGGTTACATATGGAATAGTCTCTATGTATGATTTTATTTGTGACTAAGTAAGGAGTATTGAGGATTTTACGAAGGATTTTGGATTGTAAGGATTGGATACTAGAGGAATTCGAAGGTTTAGTGGAGCCCCAAAGCTCAACTCCGTTTGTCCAGATTGGCCTTATTACAGTCTTTTGTAATGGATTGGAAGTTTAAACCGTTTTTATCGTAAGTGTTGTAATAGTCGGAATTCGCATGCCGTTACTGTCTTTGCAGTCTTGTGTGAGGATTCCAAGCTAGTCGTTTGGCCAGATGTAGTCGAATGTAACGGATCTGTTCAGGGGTAACGAGACTATTATTTAAATATACTGTAGCTTTACAACGAAGGGTAAGTGTGATTTGATGGAATTTATTTTAATCTTCCAATTTCAACATCATTCTTCAAGGGTTGTATTTGGAGATTTTGTGATGTAATTATAGAATTATTATTAACTACGAGCACACATGTGTCATCGGCATACATGGTGAGAATAGTGTTAGGATTGGTTGGGATGTCGGATGTATAGACAGTGTCTTTACACTGTCTATACATCCGACATAAATGCATCTAGTAAAAGTGATGTTAGATTACAACAGTATCCTTTGATGGGACTGAGGATACTACCTCGAGGAATACCAACGCACTAAGAGTAGAGAGATGAATAGGGACCATTGAGGTCTACTTTGAATAATTTATCAGTGAAAAAGCAATGTATAATGAGGAAGTATGTAGGAGGTAGGAATTTACGGTGTTTTTAAACCAGTTCTGGGTGCCAGACTCAATCAAAAGAATTCTCGCAGAGTGCATTCCGCGCTCCAAAGAAAACAAGACGACGACCACCTCACAATGACATATCTGGACAGTGGAGTGCGATCTACGTGATTAAAACTGATCTGGGATATGATCTGAATCAAACATGGGGTATGAACAACATAAATAAATAAATTTTTAGAATTTCCAAAAATATAAATGGGGAAGATAGTCGGGGGGGGGGGGAGGGTGCATCAGCAATTGAACAAAAAATTATTTATTTGTGCCAACATTTCGACCTATATTCCTTCTACTTGCAATCCTTTTCTGAACTTCATTAGTCTGGACGTTCCAGACATTCCATCTCAGAATTTCGACTCGTGCTCGCTTCTAAGCCCAGCGGCCAAACAAAAAGAAATTCTTTTCCCTTAATTTGATAAACAATTAATATTACAAACTATTCGAATAGCATATAATATTATTCAATTTATAGGTAAAAAGAGAAAAGAAAATATGTACTTTTTAAATATGTAGTATTATTTTTCTGTAGTCTCAGTGAGAACTAGATCTAATATTTTATAACGTTTTATTAATATTTCTTGCGATATTTGTATGTTGACTGACAGCATAAAAAAAAAAAAACTTATAGCTCAAAATGAATATTTGATAGGCCAGCGCAACATGAATCAACTTTAACATTTTAAAAGTCTCTCATAATGGCCGGGGGTATTATAAGAGTAAGTTTTAAATAGGTGGGGTTATGTCGACTATTAAAAGATGCGCAGAGACTACGGTCTATATTAACATAACTTGTATAGGGCATAACCGTGTTGCCCATACACATGCTCTATTCATTGGCGATCGTTCGGCTTTGTGTACCGCCCTGACAGTGTTTTTTTAAAGGTCCCGCCCATGGAGTGTTATTTTAATAGAACAATGTTCCCCGAGTTCTTACAGTACAATAGAGAGGCCACAAAGAGGGCGGCTTTTTCTATATCGCCAGTGGCAGCCAACTGGAAATGTATTGGCTGTTGGGCCCTGTAACCTCCTTGGCCGAGGGCCAACCTACCTTCTACCTTCTACCTTCCTATTTTATTTTTTCACCCACAAGTCCAACACCCCTTGCCAACGGAACTTCCTACTAAACCGGACTCAACACAAACCACTTTTCATTGTCCTCTTAACTTATAAAACGTGTTACATGGAACAGTATCCATAGAAGATAAATATAGTAACTTCAGGAGATAAGTACCTACATACTTCACTCTAGGCCATAATATCTGTGCTAGATTATACTTATACTAATTTAATATATTATTTAATTAATTGGTTAAAAGGGATTGACATGGAAAAAATAGGTAAAAAACACAAAACCAAACAAAAATAAAATAAAATAATAAATATAATAGCACTGGTACAGTATAGCTTCTGTAATATATTATATACATATTTTAAAAACACTACAATCCTAGAATATAAGATAGCAACAAAAAATGTAGCCATTTTGAAAATTCGGCATTAAAACCCTGTCAGACTATTTCAATGAAAATAAAACCTAACTGATGCTAAAAACTATTTTATTCTTCATTTATTCGCGTTTAATCAAAATCATTAAAACAATTTTTGAGGAAAGAGAATAAATTTGAAAAACAGTTCACGAATTACTTTTTCTTTCTACACAGTAATGCACTACTAACTCACATTTTATTTCTGTTTTAGAGGGTTCGGAAAAAAAAAAAAAAAAAAAAATGAAAAACAGTTTCTATAAAGTGACACTTCCAGTTAGTCCATTTTTTTTAAAAATGTTCCTGTTATATCTAGACAGTTCAGCTCACATACACAAACCATTTTGCAAGACGTTTTGTAATACTCAGGGTACCCCGAGACGTATTTCCCCTGGAATACTGGAATTCGAAATTTTCACGATCACAGTGCTGTCCCTAACTATATATTCAATATATAGCTAAGTGATAGTATAATAATAACATAACTTCAATTGATCCTTTTACTCTCTAAGTTTACATCAAACTTCAACGTTTCGGCCTTCCGTCATGAAAAAACGGCCCTTAGACTATTATTAAGGAAATTGCCTAAAACATTGTTCTCATATTATTCCTTCACACATAATATTAATATTTCTTAAAAATACCTAATTATTGCATTGTAAACTATCCATTTAAAAATATTTTGCATTACAGGCCAATTTTCCATGTCAAACACAATCTTGAAAACCAAATGATATAAGTTGTTTCCTATTAAAATTTTATAAAATAGCTAATCACTTACAAAAATGTATAATCTCAATGCATAAACTACTATTATTAAAAACTTGTTCTTCCTACCAAATCACAATAACACCAAAAACAATAAAACCTACCTTCACACAGGTGGGGTGGAGAATGGAAACAAACTTAGTTCAGAGTAAAAAGATCAATTGTGATATTATTATACTTTTATTCTCATTTACCTATATATGGAATATATAACAAGGGGCAGTATTGTGATCGTAAAAAATCTCGAAATTAGCCAGTTTTCAACGGAAATATACGTTTTAGGGCACCTTGAGTTCGAAAAACGAAAATTCGTAAGAAACTGATAGTACAAGAGCCAGGAGGAAAAAAAAAGTTATTTCACTCTAATTTTCTATTACTTTAATGAAAACTATGTATTATTACAAGTCAAAATTTTTGAGTCTGCCAAGTATAGTAAGGTGGAATAAACAATGGCGGCGATTCTAAACGTTAAAAAAAATTAATTTTTTATTCGGAGCTCTATATCTTTAAAATTACAAAAAATACTAGATAACACGACATTATTTAAAGCAGAGTATATTTTCTGAATATTAGCCTTAGTAGAGCAACTTACGTTCATTGGTTTTTGAAATATAGCTTTTTAAAAAGTAATATTTCATAAAAATGTACTGAAAGATTAGTAGTTAGTGTATTTATTTTTTGAGAACTCTATTTCTCAGGAACTATGTGACGTATAGATATCTATTAACACTCAAATTAAAGCTAGTTTAATGTACTACAAAGTAATTTATAGCCTTTATCTTTGTAGGAGTAGTAGTTTTCATGATATTTGCTAAAATAAATTGATTTATAGTTGTTCAAACAAGAGGTTTGATTTATGAAAAACTTTATTTCAGAAACCATAAGACGTACAGATTATATCCAGCACTCAAATAAAATCTAGTTAAATTATGATATTTTACAAAATAACCTCACAAAGTGTTAATTTCTAGTTGTTCGTATAAAATGTTGGATTTTCAAAAAAATATATCTCTAGATCCATAAGACGCACATATGTTTGCCAACACTCAAAATAAAGGAAATTTAACATACTATAAAGTAGTTTATGACACTTATCTTCGTAGGGGCTTTTTAAAAAGCTATATCTCGAGAACTATTGGACGTAAATAACTCTATTAGAGCTCAAATTTTAGCAAATTTACTCTACTTTAAATGACATTCCCTGAGGTTTTCTGTGTTATTGCTACTTTTTAAGATATAGAGCTCCGAATGAATATTTTTTTTTTTTAAATTTTGATACAGCCACCATTTTTTATTCCCACTAACTATACTTGGCAGACTCATCAATTCTGACTAGTGATTATACATAGTTTTCATTAAAGCAATAAAAAATTCGGGTTCTCTGGTTTGATTTCACATCGCTGTCTAATGGTGAATTTGTTTGGCGGGTCACTGGGCAGGATCTGAGAGAGAAAATTTGGGAGAGTGAATTAGGTGATAAAATGAAACAAAATTTGTGAAATAGAAGGAACAAGAAAGGGAAAGAAGAAAAAGGAATAAATTTAAATATTTGTATTTAGTGTGTAATATATATTGTAAAGGAAAACTGAGAAAAAAAAGTTTTCTTTCTACTTTATAATATTATGTAATTATAATTAATTTATATATTTCCGATCACGGATTGAATAGTATGCTGTGTGATGTAGCAACCCGTTGTATTTAGGCAGCATGAATTAATACAGCATTTTTTTTCTCTCTTATTCACAATTTCACGTTATAATTTTCACATTTTTAGTTAATCCTGGAATATAATTTATTTTGAATTTTTTTTAAAATTACTTTGCATTAGCTTTATTCGTATCTTGAGTATTGTCTGATATTTCATTACCATTATTTCTTGTGTCCTTTTAGAAGTCTGTAATTGTTTGTTGTTTCTTTCTAGATTTCTCATTTATTATATCATTAGAATAATTTTTCTCTTTTATTTTATTTTTCGATTTATTGTATATGTATTGGTTATTTATGATTTTTATATTGTTATTATAACATATTTTGTTATTGGTATGTTGAGAACAAAACGAGAATAATATAAGAGAGTGGAAGGTTACGGATAGGACGGCATTGGATGAAGGTGTGAGTCGTCACAAAGGGTGACAGCAGACTGCTGCCAACAAACACACCTTAACTGGCTACAGTTTGCGGCTTTGAACTATATCGAATCTAGACACTATATATGTCTTTATATGTATAATATAATAATAATTTTTTAAAAATTTATTTCTTAGATACAATTGTATAATAATAATAATAATAATAATAATAATGGAAAATTACCACTTTTAATTTATTTTTTTGACTTAAAGATTTCGAATATATACCTAAATCTGTACAATGAAAAAAAAATTTGAAAAGTTATAATTTTTCTAAAAGATATAACCTTTAATTGTATTTAATGTTAGTGGAATTGTTTATTTTCAATATTGATTATATGACAATTTAGCAATGAATGGTTAAGAACAGAATATAAATTTTAGTTAACCATTATATTTTTGTACTTATTCCAGACAAATGTTAAAATTTTGCAATGAGAAATAATGTTAAAAATTGAAATTGGAGTTGGTTGCACTCTGTCAAATCCAAGGCTCATTTGGAAAATTAGTTCGGAGAAGTATCGCCACAGTGCAATAATAGGGGTATTCATGATATTGTGTTAAATGTAAAATGTTTTACCATGTTAAATGTTATAAGTATAGAATTGTGATCAGCCCTATTTAATGTCATGTTAAATGGTAAATGCATAAGAGCGACTAACGGATTTTCTGAGCAGCTTGTTTAGTAACCTTTCCTTCCAAAACTTCATGTTATTGTTTACTTCTAAGTTTTGATTACAGTAATTTATTATAACATGCCTAAAATAAGTGAAAAGTTTGGCTACTGATTGTATTTTTTAGACAAAAGTAAGACAAAAATAAGACAAAAGAAAAAAAAACACAAACTACGAGTAACTAACCTAACACGACAACAAATAAAACGGTGACAAGATCAGCTAGTCAGTTGCGTGACGTCATTCTCCATTTAACAGACCTAGTAACAGACTCTCAACCATATTACATGTTATATCATGATTGGAGAAGATGGTCGGGGGGTGCGGTCAGCAAAGAAACAACATAAATAAACAAAAAAATATTTATTTATGCCTTTGTTTCGACTTGAGTTTCAGGTCTTCATCAGAGCGTCTAGTCTGTTTCAGCCAGTTTTAGCCAATCTTCTACGCTAGAAGCCCATGAAAATCATGGATCTAACATGTAATATGGTTAAGAGTGTGTTACTAGGTCTGTTATATCGTTTTAACATGGTAGAGGAAGGAAATATTTCTCCATTTAACATAAGGTTTTCCATTTAACATGTTAAACTAAAGATCATGAATACCCCAAATATAGAAATATCTGTTCTAAAACTAGCGATGATTAATTTCTTCTCAAAATGAGGGAATAAGTGAAAATTATGAGATTCGCACACTGCACTATTTTTTTTTTTTTAAATTTCCGTATGAACAAAAAGCTTCCCTACCTTCGGAAGCAAAACAGTACCTCTGGGAGAAAAACAATCTTTTTATAAAAGTAACTCTTCACAGAATAAAAGGAAGACAAGGAGAATATCGTCCCACCTTGTTGACAATGCTGTTACCACTCCGAGGTTCGCAGTTATATAAAAAAATCGAGACAGGTATCGGGGAACACACGCAGTTGAAAGGGAATTCGGCTGTATTTGCTTTAAGGATTATCCCGTAGGGTACCTGACCCTTCATCCCAAGTCTTTAGCCAACCGATGTGCCACCCTACTTATATTAAAAACGATCTACCCTATTTTAAACTGTCACATACATATATAACTGTTTAACGTTACTATACCTTTCTCCAATTTCGGTGCCATTTCAGTCACAGTGATATTTTAAAATGATCGATCGTTCTAGTGATTCTATTGTTCTAATCATTAATTGTTTGTCATTCCCTAGTTCTATCTCGAAGCTGAAGTTTTTTATTTTTTTATTCCATTTTTTCAATACTAGATCAGCCTCGTGGGCCTTATATGGTTAATATAACAGTAAGATTTTTTTTTTTTAACAGTTTATTATATGGGTATAGTCTCGTACTAAAGACACCACTAACTATTTACAACGCTAAACATATTGACTAACTATGCATAATAACGATGAACTATAAATAAAATATGATAAATAAATATAAATCATAGAACTAAGCAAGTCATTGAGGACAAAGTTGGAAAGATCAGGAGCGGAGAAATAATAAGTGGGAAAAAAAAAGTTAATGGCAAAAACAATGACATTTATAGATTTAATAAAATAAATAATTGATTTAAGAAAAAATAAATAAAATAGTAGTAATGTCAATAATAGAATCAATAAATATGGAATTTATAGCAGGATGCCCTGCTGTAGCCTGGGCTTCAATCTTCTGGCTGAGGTTGGATTTCCCAAGTTTCAAGTTACTGCTCTTTTAACTGCCGAAGACTGAGAATGAAATTGTATGAACCATTTTTTGATGAAGTTTTCCTTTGATTCCATTTCTAATTTCCGATGCAATAGCCTATTTCAAGCCGATGTTGAGACTTTCAGTTCAACGATACGAGATTCTTTTATATCATAATTAATGGCTTAATAAAAATGGCTTCAGTCCTCTTCAAACTTATCTCAAGTATTGGTATTAAATATCATTTGAATTTTAGAAGCAACGATCAGACTTTCCGCAATTAAGAGCACCCCAGGAGAGCCCCAGAACCCACAGGGTTGACTCACGTCTACAGTGTAACATAAAATAATTATTTGCTACAGCAGGATTCGAACACGAATCCTTAGAGTTGGTAGCATAATGACAGTCAGCTATAAAGGCCTTATTATTATATATTAAGTATAAAATAAATGATATATATTGAGATATCGTGATTTTTAATTAATAGTTTCCGCCTTTAGCGCACTTGCTCAGCCTCCACTGGCTCATTACCAGTGATGCGGCGAGAGGGATGCGCCGGGATCTCTTGAGCTCTGTTCTACCCCTCACACGTGGGGGATAGGGCGGGATCAGGGATCCTTAGCTCGATTGTGTAAATATTGTATATATTATTTTATCATTATGTTATTTTATTTATTTATTTTTCATACAGATAGTTTGATTATGTTCCTCTTGTCTATTCTTTTGTTTGTATATATTTTAAGAGAGTTTTTTTTTATTATTATTATTTTTTTTATTTTAGTATGTATGTGTGGCAGATTGTAATATCTATCAATAAATAAATCTATCAATTCCAAATAAAAAAAAAATAGTTTCCGAAAACCATATATAACATATAACCATATATAACTGTTATATTTTTATTAATAGCTATCAGGAACAGAAATAATATCGATGAAGAAAAGATTTTATACCGGGCGAAAAGAACGATATATTATTTTTATTGCAATCGATTGGGGACTGAGGCTGTGTAAAGGTTCTGTTTACCATATAAAGTGTTTTATAAAGCCCTAGGGTCCATTTCCAATAGGCTAAATAAATCAGCCATAACCGTCCTTAAGTACTATTTGCTCCGGTCAGTGTTATGGCTTCGGTACCCACTTTTCAAGAGAGAGGTCTTATTTTTAATTTTTTTTTTCTAATCATAATATTTTTTTTCCTTAATTTATAATTCTCGAGGAACCTGTATAATACTATTAGTGACGTTTTATTACAAAAATCCCACCAGATCACTTTTACTCTCTGTCGCAAACCAGTATCCTTTTTAGATATCCCAATAACAACTGTTAAACGGACTCGCTCCTTAGGACGTCGTCTTGACAAGAGACTTACTTGGAATCTCCATACAAGACTGAAACGACAAGAAACTGCTCGTAGATTCCGATAACTAGAACACCTACTTGACAAACGCTCTAAACTTCCCATTAACTACAAAAAATGATTATAACTTTCATAATCAGACCAATTTGGACATACGGAATTGAGCTCTCGAGCTCTACCAAACTATCAAATTCCTCCCGCATCCAATCCTTAAAATCCAAAATCCTTCATAAAGTCCTTGATGCTCACGTCACAAATAAACTCATCCACGTTGCAGATTTGACCCGAAAGAGTTATGCGTCATTTCATTCCAAACTCCTTATCCATCCTAACGCATTAGTTCTTAGTCTCTCATCCTTAACAATCCTCGATTACCCTCCGAGGCGCCTGAAAAGAAGATGGCTACGGGACCATCAAATTTAAATTGATGTTTGAGGTACCACCATTGGGTGATTCCTTCCCAAGATTATCTAGTGTTTAATACATTTCTCATATTTACTTGATGAATTTTTTTATACATTTGTAAATTACAATAGATAAATAAATATTAGTACAAGAGCCCAACAGGAGAAATAAGTCAATTATTTCACCGTAATTTTTGATTACTTTAATAAAAACTATGTATAATTACTAGTCAAAATTGATGAGTCTGCCGACCATAGTTAAGGGGAATACAAAATGGAGGATGTTTTAAAACGTTAAAAAAAATTCAATTTTTAATTCGATGCTCCCTATCTTTAAAACCAACAACATTATAAAACTTAATAAAACATAATTTAAAGAAGAATAAAGTTGCTAAAATATAACCCTAAAAGAGCTATTTACGTTCAATAGCTCCCGAGATATACTTAAAAATAAGTAGTTAGTGAATTTATTTTGGGAAATCTATTTCTTAAGAAACATCCGACGTAAAAGATGTCCATTAGCACTCAAATTAAAGCTTGTTTAATGTTCTATAAAATAGTTAACTTATCTTCGGAAAAGTAGTAGTTTTCATGATATTTGTTAAAATAAATTAATTTATAGTTCTTAGGACAAAATTTTATATGCAAATATCATAAAAACTATTAGCTAAAAAACGCTTTTAAGACAAGTGTCATAAACTAATTTATAGTCCGTTAAACTAGTTTTAATTTGAGTGCTGGAAGACATATGTATGTCTAAGAGTTTCTGAGAAATATTTTTTCATAAATCAAAGATTTTATCCGAACAACCAGAAATCAACATTTTGTGAATTTATTTTATCAAATATCATAAAAACTACTACTCCTACGAAAAGTTATAAAACTACTTTATAGCAGATCAAACTAGCTTTAATTTGATCTATTGCGATATTCATTAATGTCATTATTTAATATTTTTTTCCTATATTTTATGTTATGTTTAAAAATCTTTTTGTTTTCTATCTTATCTTTTCTACACATGAAAAAAATATATAAGAAGAAAAAAAAAAAAGAAAGAAAATAACAAATGGAAACCATTTTTGTTTTAAAAATCGACTGAGAATATTCTCAAAAAAAAAATTACGTTGCATCTGAATTCCATTTATGTGGAAGCGAAAGATGATCAGTTACATACATGGACACTTCCCATTGTGACTTCATTGACAATGGAGGGTGCCGTTCAATAGCGAACGATCAATCTTTTGTCAATATATTGCCATCTGAATCACAATTAATCAGAATTTAATATTTTCAACAGAATGCTTCCAATGTGATCTACATTTGTATTTTATTCAATCTGCTATTTTGTCTAATAGTTGATTTTCGTCACGGTAGACAATGTATGGAGACGAAGTAGAGAATAAATATTAATGATAAGTTTTTAAAAAAATGGTACGAAAATTATTTAAATAAATTATAGATAATAAGAAGAGATAATTTTTTTTTTTTAATTTTAGTTTTATTCTAAAAATAATGTAAATGTAAATACACTACGACAATTAGACCAATTTAGACATATGGAATTGAGCTCTGGGGCTCTACCAAACCATCATAATCCTCCCGCATCCAATCCTTACAATCCAAAATCCTACGTAAAATCCTTGATGCTCCTTATTTCGTTATAAATAAACTCATCCACAAAGACCTTACCATCCCATTCGTTGCAGATTTGGCCCTAAAGAGATATGCGTCTTTTCTTTCCAAACTCCTTACCCATCCTAACCCATTAATTCTTAATCTCTCATCATTAACAATTCCTGATGATCTCCGAGTCTGAAAAGAAGATGGCCACGGGACCTTCTAGCTTAAATTAATGCTTGAAGTACCACCAATGAGTGGTTCCTTCCCCAGAATTTCAAGTGTACATGAAACATACATAAAAAAAGTTTTATTCTTATTCTTGGCTCAGAGACATGTGTTGAATTTTGAAATCTCTCAGATATTTTAATAAACAGATATATATTACCAACAATCGTTAGTTTGACCCCTTATCTAGCTTCAGTTTTGGAACTTGTGAAAATAAACTCTTGTTTGAATGTAGAAAATAAAAATTGGTTAGTGTTAATAAGAATCCATGGAAACCTTCTAAGATTGAGACAGTACGGTAAACCATCTGCTTTAATTTTAAATACATTGGTCTGGTTGTTTGAATGAACTTTGTTTATTAAAAAATCTATGCAAACAATTAAAAACACATAGGCAATGCAAAAAAATATCCATATGTCGAAGTCTGTGTGCGATTTAAACTACAAAAAATTTTGTTTTATAAAAAATAAGTAATATGGTTAAAAAATCAGCAGGGCAGGAATTTAAAACAAAAACTATTATGATAAAAAAATTGATTCCTCTTTATGTCAACCAACTGAGCTCTTTCCAGTGTAGCCTTTCGTACATAGTTTTAAGTGCTCTCAAATTAGGGCCTTTTAATAAACTGAGTAATTGTTTTGAAGAGCAGATCCGCTGCCCTAATTATTTTATCCTGATTTCACTAAGTGAATGTTATCTTCCTTTTGTTCGGAGTTACATATCGGAGTTATTTATCGATACTATCATGCGCCCATGGTTTTACTCTAATACTGAGTTATTCCGATTGATAGCAAATTTTTTAGTATGTCATCAAATATGGAAACACATGATTTTCAAGTATTTTATTTTTATTTGAAACTTGGATACTCGTAAAGCTGCAAGAAACATTACCACGTTCATGGAAAGGTATTGTAATGAACGGTAAATTTCAGGGTACATTTTAATTCCAGAACATTCATTAAACGACTAACCTGGAACCCTCACACAAGACTGAAAAGACAGGAAACAGCACGTCTACTTCGACTATAACAGCACTTACTAGACAAACGGTCTAAACTACCAATCCATTACAAAATATTTATCTACATAACAATAATAAGGCCAATCTAGACATATGGAGTTGAGCTTTGGGGCTATACTAAACCTTCGATTTCCATCGTATCCAATCCTTACAATCCAAAATCGAAAAATCCTTAATGCTCCTTACTTTGTCACAAGTAAAATCATACATAAAGACCATATTGTTCCATATGAAACCGATTTATCCCGAATCAGATATTATTCCTTCCATTATAAACTCCCTAACCACCCAAACTCACTAGTTTCTAACCTTGCTTCCTCTTCCATTCCTTACAATCCTCCGAGGTGCCTGAAAAGAAGATGGCCACGAGACCTGCTAATGTTAAACGTCATTAGAGTGCTATCAATAGGTAGTTTCTCTACACGCCTGTATCACTCGATTATAACTGAGATAAAATTTACTGAATATATTATGATGATAAAGATATTAAACAACCTATAAATAAACAACTTTCATTGCTTAAGAAGATATAAATAATAAATAGAATCAAATTAGGAAGCCTCTTGGAGGTAATTTTATTTTAAAAGTCAGCATATTTCTCTGTAAATATTTGTTATTTTAAAACATTATTTCGACTTTATACAAAACATAAAAGCCTTTAAGAAGAAAAATGTTTGCACGTTGGAGGGCAGATATATATTGGCTGTTTGGCCCAATATACACAGAGACACAACAGCTGTATTTGAGGACGACATAGAATCTGTGTAGCCAGAACTATCGAGTTACAGAGAGTGGGAACATCTGTAATCCCTGCGCTACACTAAGTGCACTCACCGCCCTCTGTAAACAAACATAACAACTTTTAGGAGCCTGTAATTGATACCCAAATAGCTTCGAGCCGATCTCCTCCTATATATATTACCGTATAGGACTTCTATCGATCCCTTTGTCCGATTATTTTGATCGATTCTTCACTGATATATTAGATCGGGACTTCTTAAAAACATTCTTTACCCATTATAACTGCGAAAATTATTCTTTACTCACTAATTAACATATAACTCTTCAAACAGAAAATCTAAAAATAAATTTATCGTAAAACTGAATCCCTTTTAGAGTAGCCAGTAAGCACAAAATAACATCGGGCAAAGGTCGTGATTTCTGAAGGGATTCTACATCGCGGAGGGCCTGTCGATGACTTCATTGCCCTCATTAAGCAGAGAATTAAACTGAAATTGCTTCAAATGTGTGCAAAGGTTAATGATTATAAATTATGGGAAATCAGATGCGCAGAGAGGAGGTGATTTTGAAAGGCCTTCGAATAGGTCATACGCCTCTAACTCACGGTTACCTTATGCCTCGGGATTCTCCACCTGCCAAACTTGTGGAACGCAACTTACCGTAAAATACATCTTAAAAGAATGCCAAGCATATGACTCCCTTAAATCTTTGTATGAATTACCAGCAGATCTCTATTCAATTTTTCTATTTTTCAGGATAACAAACATACTGTAAATAAACTTTTTGAGTTTCTGAATCACTCAAAACTTTACTATAAAATTTTACCACAAGTTTTTATTTTTCAATATTTATAAATTTCAATTCGAAAATTAAGGCAATAAGGACTAATAAAAATTTAAGATATCAAGAAAATAAAGTCTAATAAAAATTTCGGAAATTAAGGCAATAATGACCCCGAAGTGGTTGATGCCTTAAAATAATAATAATAAACGTTTTGAAATAACAAATATTTTTATATTCTCACTAACCCAGGGTGGTAGATTCATCAATATTGACTCTTAACTGTACATAGTTTTTTTTTAAATGAAAAAAAAATTGGGGTGAAATAACGTTTTTTGTCTCCGGCTTTTGGACTGAATTTTCTGAGCCTGTAGTTTCCCCTGTAGCGGGGAGAATTATCCGCTCTGAGACCAAAGAGATGGACTTGTTGACGAGGCGATATTAATGAACGCAGCTTCGACTATGAAAGGTGCCTTCTGAAATTTAGACGTCAAGCTGTTCCATTTGCCATTCGCAGACCGTCCCCGACAAATGGATCCGGGAGTTTTGGATTCGTCATGATTGTGCCACCGCCTGACAAATCGTGGCCCGTAGTGATATATCATCTCCTGAGGAAGGGAGGGACGGACTATTAGTCAGCAAGTTATTGTTGTCTGTGCCAATGGTCTCTGCCTCTTTGTGCTCCCAATGAACACCTAGTAGTCCCCTGCGCAACGCCTACAGCCTTCACTGTGTTTTTTATCAGGAAAAAAAATATTATTGACTTATACGCCCTCTCACCCCCATAAAGAGAACCACCCGTTTTCGGAATTACAATAAATAGCCACATTATGGCTGGTTTGGCCAGTTTTTGCTTTAATAAAATAGTCCGGATAATAGCCTAAAAAATATGTGAGAACAGTTATTTTTCACATAAAACCTCCAATCTGTGCGTTTTTTTTTACACGTATATAACACCAGCTAATCTTTTGTGTAACACAAGCTGTTAAAGCTACATCAAATTGACGATGTCTTACTGAAGCATTAAAAATGTACAAAAACAAAATAAGCTGACTCGGATTATAAGCATTTATTTTACTAAGCTAACAATTGAAAACACAAAGTAATATCAAAATAAAACCTTCAGAAATAAAATAAAGAACAAAATTAATAAATATCCGAATACCCGAACTCCGATGGGTCAGAGAAGAGATGGGTTCTAAAGGTCAGAGAAGATGTTTTCTTTGAAGTCCGTAGATCAAACGTTGGTGGGCCCACGTGTATATGGCGCTCTAATAACAATTTACGAATGCAGAGTCTAGTGAAGATATCTGGTTAACTACACAAAGGCGAATGGGCCACTGATATCAAGCCGTAGATTGTTGTATTGTTGCTAGGTTAAAGAATCCTTACTGGCCGTTACTCCAGCATATAAACATTACAACACAAGTATAAATATCTTTCTTTTAAAACAAAACAAACTTCTAACAAAATAAAAATGTAATTAAATCTATGTACTGACTATTTACAAAGTAATATAATGAGCCGTGAACACTAGCTAATATCTAACTATGGTAAAGTATGGTTATACTCATTAATAGGAGTACACTATGACCAAGCTATGCTCAGAACTGACTATTTAATAACTATAGTTTACAAACTATTTAATAAATATTAAATGTAACACTTTTTCACAGAAAATACTCCTAGTCGAAACTACTTCTAGTTATCATTGGAAACAGCTCCAGTACCTCCTCTTCACCTATAATTGTCTCGAACCATATTTAGTACTATTCTAGCTTCTACAAGATACGATCGTGCCACTTTTAAGGATTTTTACTCTCCTTCCAATTTGTTTATTATAGAAGATATTCTTTGAAGTATATAAATTTACACTTTCCAGAGTAGCCCATCGTACATAGTCGCTAAGAGTACTCCAATTAGAGCCGTTTAATAAACTGAATAATTGTTCTGGAGAGTTGATCCGCTCCCCAAAATATTTTAATCTAATTTCACTATACTTGTGACAGGTTCTCAAGAAGTGAATATCATCCTTTTACTTACAAAAACGATTTGAGTGCAGTCAATTCACACCGAGATCACACGCCAGAACTCCAGCTAGTTCATTACTACTGCAATGCTCTACTTGCACATTGCTTTTGAGTGCAGTGCCCCATTATCGGCTTTAGAAGGTACTTACTCACATCTTCAGCTGCAGTTTTCGACTTCTTTCCTAGTTTGCAGCCATTTGCAGATAAAACATTTTATGATTTCATTTTAATACACATATTTTCTGTGTCCATTGTTCTTTGAAAAATATACATGATAACTTCATTAATTTTCTATATTTATTCTAATTTTACCTCAGTAATATTACACAATATTCGTTAGGTTACGATTGTTAAGCCACCTCAATTCGACATGGTCTCCTTGTCGGAAAGCTTAACTAAAAAAAATAAATAAACACTGGCTCGGATAAAACATTTATTCGTAAATTAAATTAGATCAAATACATAAATTAAATTAAAAACAAAGAGAAACCTTCTAAATAATATAGGACCCAATTAACAAAAATAACTGAACTTGTAGTATTGTTGTGGCTAATAATCCTACTGGCTGGTATTTCACGACCACACACACGCACAATTCTTCATTTATTTTAAAACAAAAACATACTTGTCATGTGTTAAATTTATTAACAGCTGATTAAAAAAAAAGAAAAAAAAAAAAGATTTACATTTTAATTAATATACATATATATATATATATGGCGTTAACAACGATATAGTTTTATATTTGTTTTTTTAGGTTATGATATTTTGATTTTTATAGTAATTTTGTTCTGTCCTTTTGGTTTAGAAAGTAAATATAATAAAGATTTTTTTTTTTTACTCAATAAACCATAAATGTAGCAACCAACAAACCCTTATGATTTTTAAGTATTCCTGAATGCAAACCCTAAATTATGAGGGACCTGCGGCAGCTAAATCTAATTATGTTTTAATCATTAAAAAGTGGACTAGTAAAGTGATATAGTAAAAAGTAGACCTTAAATTCCACATAAATCGGCTACTCAATTAAGACAATGACCCTTGAGCCAGAGCGGCAGAAGAGAGATCCGGAAGACTACCCCATAAGAAGACTAAGAGAGACCATAAGAAGAGGACGATCTGTTTCCTAATATCGGGAAATGAAGCGAGAGACGAGGCACAGCTGGCTGGGACTAGCGGCAAATTCCCTCCCGGCCCAGTTGATTGATAGTCTGCCCTGACAAATCGTCAACGGACGCAGCAGATTGACCCTAAACCTTCAACATTACCTATTTCTCTCCTCCATTTTCTTTTCTTCTTTAGTTCTTCTTACTACTTTTCTTATAACGGCTCAATTATCTTTCTTTGTCCCCTCTACTAGTGTATTTTCTTTTCTACACCGTCCTTTAAAGGTTTATGCTCGGGCATGAATAACAACTCGGAATCCAAAGGGATCGGATTTAATAAGTGTTGAATTAATTACCAAATTACACAAGTTAATAAGTTCGTTATAGCTATTGTCTCCATTGATATTCACACCATTGTTATATTAATTGTAGTTTAATATAATTGGATAACGCAGATAAGAAAAATATTACAGTGCTTCGGAATGTTTGACCCCATACTACTCCATGATCCGGTAATTATCAGAATTAGAATGTGGGAAATCTTGGATATATATAGGGAATTTGTCAAGGATAAAGACCTCTTGTTATTACGACGACCTATAACCCTCAGTACGGTATAGGGTCTTCATTAAAACGGATGCTCCTCAAAGCTACCTAAAATCAGCTGCCCTATAGCTCACTTGAGAATAATTTCCCAACCACGACCCTCCGGTAAAAATGCAATTACTCTCAATGTCGGACCACACAAATATACTTTGGACTCACAGAAGCTTTGTCCAGCTTGTGATGGAACGCACTGGAGAATTATTTCCTTTTTCTGACAAATTACCCCGCGTATCAAAACCTGTTGTATGAATTTCTGTCTGTACCCTCAGGATTGGATCTTAAACCTCTTTTTATAGATGTAACACAAAACCTTTTTCTTAGAACTGGATTCCTATCTTCAAAATAGGAGGTATAGTTTTTGTTTTTTTATATTATTAAAAGAGGAAGTGACGTTTTTGTTTTATTCTAACGAATGTAGATAGCCCAGCTTGGGTATATTGTTTGTTATTAGTTTATATAAACGATCTTTAACTCACTATTTTTTGTAAAAGTACTACTATTGATTATCTATTTGATATATTTTATAGGTTAACTCTATATGTGCGGGGGTCGCTCCATAAACAAATACATAAATTATTATTATATTAACTGTAGGAATTTAGTCCAGATGGCGTTCAAGAAACACAGAAAAACATAAGAAAAACTATTTACCGTTTCGCCCAACTTTTTAGGGCTAAGGAAGAATATGCATTGTAAAGTATGATATAACAACAAGAATGCATATCTAAAAAAGATAATTTATATAATAAAATAAATTTATATAAAAAGGGGACCTAGTCAACTAAAAAAATATAAATATAATATTAACTAATAAGAAGTACAGTAATGAATGATAAAATTGCAAATGTACCACTGGAGCAATGGATAGTGAAATAATAATATTTACAAGTAATAAAGAATATTTTAAAATTAAATGGAAGAAAAAGTGAGGAAGTAAATGAGATGTTAGTATGGTACAAAAAAAAAAAAAGAAGTTAAATGAAGCTAAAACGAAAACAAAAAGAATTGATATTGATGCTTGTAGAGAAAGTGGTGTGGCTCAATGTACTACTAAATCCAAGGATCCAAGTAGCCGTGAGTCAGCCCTGTGGGTTTTGGAACCCATGTTATAATTGACATTTTGGCGGTAGCTGCTTATTGATCAGATATGAATAAGTTATATTTGTTTGTTCTATCCTCAATCCAGCTATTGCGACCTCCTCTCTGCGATTGGAAAGATTTGACGTGTTCCATGGGTCAGTTCTTTTTAATTAGGTTGGCTGACTTTCATTCTGCATATATTGCCAACTACATACGTCTGCATTTTCTTTTTAGAAAGTTCGATTATATTATTTTTTAAAAATTGTTGAGGTGAAAATTCTATATTCTAAATTCTATTCTATATTTTTCATTGTACAACGTTTCGGGAAAATTGTCCCATACTCATGCACCTTTACAATCCTAAAATTAAGTTATTCATATCAACAATTTTTATCTATGTTATATGTGTATTTTTAAAATTCTTGTAATCATATTTACCACATCTTTTCTATTTCCATATTGAAATCTTGTCATCTGTATAATCATAGTTCAAAATTGTTTTACACCAAAATTATTTAATTATTATCTTTCATTATTGGTGCATTCATCTGCCTCTGTAGCACACACCAATGCTCTATATTAGACATTACCTCTTTGGACCATACCAACATGTTCAGTATGTTGTTTTATTATCTCCCTTTCGATATGTACAATTTTAATATTGTGCAATTCAAGTTAAAATTTTTGATTTTTTATGATTGGACCATTTTTTTGGATGATTTTTCATTTTTTGGATCATTTTTCAGGAGAAGACATATTTCTTGGCCCCTCCATGACCTCCAGATCTTCCAAGATTAAGTACTTGCTTGACTCTAACGTCCACTAGACAAGCCTATAGTTATCCATTGATGAAGTAAAAGAAAAGATGGAGTTGCAGACAGAACTAATTCAAATACCTCATTATTTCCTCGTTTAAGATTCGTGTGAAATAGAATTTCGTTGCATTTAGGCGTAGGGCTGAAAACGAATAATTTGGAACTTTGCCGGGAATGATATTTATTTTTTTTTTGTTTTCGAAAAAAAAAAATATGATACCGCACCCTTCAAAAGTCAGAGGGGGTGGGAGGGGGTAGGCGATCTGAGTTCGACGATGCTCACGTCCTCCCCAACCACTGCTCCTATTAATTCCTCCCCTGTCCATTTTCCCTTTTGTTAGGAGGAGAAAAATGCCAGCGGTATGGAAAAAATATTGAATTAAAAAAAAAAAGAATAATAAAAAAAGCACCCCTTTCCTCTTTTTTCCTGGATTTGAACTGGAAAAGGGTGGGCTGTAGTGAGGACAGGATTATGGTCTAGTAATTGCGATGACTGCCAAACAGGATCAATCCCCAACAGGCACCAATTCCTCTGGGCTCATTAAGTCTTTATTCAACTGGAATGAATGGGTTCCTAAGGTCATCATCCACCTTTTCTACAGGACTCTTCAGGGCAGTTCATCAAGTCCAATCATGAACAAGTAGAACAATCATAGATATGTAGAAATTACAATTAGTAGTAATCAGTAATTTATTCATTTATTTATGGGGATACATATTACCGAAGAAGGAGAATATGAGAGAAAGAAGTGCTTTATTGACAGTAAGCAATACTGTTCAAATACAGTGGGTTGCTATAACAAACAGTATATTGGTCTATCTTAAAACATAAAACAAAAAAATAATAAAAACCAAATGCACTAGTATAATATTTACCATTTTTTTAATGAATAAATTTCATTAAATTTGTATTTTTTTATTCATTTCTTCTTTCTTTTCATTTTTAAAAATTTATTAACACTATATACTTAAACCTCTCATTCTATCCAACTCTACCATATCTCTTATTCCTCTTTTCTAGTGATTTTTTATTGATGATTACTCTAAAAATAATACAAAACCAGCTGAATAAAGTCCACTTATCTCACTTTCTTCAAAATATGCCGAAATCCTTTATAATTTACACAGATCTGACCAATCATCATTATCATCCTTAGTAACTAACGACTCAACTTACAAAATTAAACTTCACAAACTATGCAATACATTCATTGCCGAGCTCAATGTAATAGCAGATAATTACAGACTCATTAAGCTCGTTAAAAGGTTTAGATTTTATTTATCCAGATAATGTTCCTACATCCATATTTACTTAAACACTCTACACAATCTGAGTATGTCAGTTACATTTATATGGGTTCCAACTCATGTGGAATTGCAGGGAATGAACAGGCCGATCACGCTACAAAAGAAGCCCTCGCTTCCTGAAGGGGTGAAGCAATTTTAGCTTCATTAGAAATGAGCAAACCACTCGAAAAGGAAATCAATGATAAATGCCAATATTTGTGGAATTAATTGCCCAACGAGTAAACTAAGAATTATTAAAAAGCCCTAGGGAGTTTCCAGCCACAAATGCCGTAGAGAGGTCGTACTGACTAGGTTGAGAATAAGTAACACTAGGCTCACCCACTCCTATTTTATCTCAAAACAACCGCCCCCGAACTGCCAGTATTGTAAAAAAAACTTGACAATTTGCCATATTTTCCAAAAATAAATAAAAATATAAGTAATACAACTTTTAAAAAATTAAAGAAATGTAAGCAAAATTAAATAAGGTATAAATGGCGTTAATGAACGATGTGTTACGCCACTAAAGAAATATATTTCGTTCATTTTCTCACCGTGTAAATTATTTTTGGCTAGAAATTATTTTTTATCATATTTCTTCTCGTTACTGAGTTCTTTGCCTAGCTTGTGATGGAATGGCATTGGAGGATAGTTTTTTTTTCATTTTTTATCAAACTGCCTCATCGTATCAAGAAACCTAATCCAAAACATGCCTAAACTAAACAATATTAGCCAAAGTTATTTGCATGAATTTCTGTCGAGAATCGAACAATTGGAACTCATACTTATTTTTATTAATTAAATCCAAAATCTTATATTTAGAGCTGGATACTTATTTTCTCAATCCGATATGTAGTTTTTGTTTCTTCTATAATGTTGCATAAGTAGTGAGTTTTTCTTACTGTGTGGAATGTAGATAGCTTGGTTTTATTGTTTGTTATTGGTATATATAAATGATTTTCAATTTACTATTCATCTGAATAAAAACCAAATACATTTTGTTAAATTTATTTTGAACAGATCCGCTACCTTAGACATCTTGACAAACGACTAACCTGGAATCCTCACACAACACTGAAAAGACAGGAAACTGCAAGTCGATTCCCACTATTACAGCACTGGACTTATAATACAAACGGTCTTAACTTCCAATTGATTACAAAAGAATTATCTACATGACAATAATAAGACCTATCTGGACACATGGAGTTGATCTTTGGGACTCCACTAAACCTTCCTATTCCTCTCGTATCCAATCCTTCGTAAAATCCTCAATGCTCCCTACTTTGTCACAAATAAAATCATCAATAAAGACCATAACGTTATATTTGTAACCGATCTAGCCCGAACCAGATCTCAATCCTTCCATTATAAACACACTAAAAACTCTCTAGTTTCTAACCTAGCTTCTTCTTCTATTCCTGGCAATCCTCCGAGGTGCCTGAAAAGAAAATGTCCTCGGGAACTTTTAGTGTAAAAATATGATTAGAGTGCTACCAATGGATAGTTTCTCTGCATGCTGGATCACTGTATTTTCATATTACATCAAATTTACTTAATGCGTTTTATATAAATACAATTGGTAAATTTCAATAAATGAATAGAAAAAAAAAGATTTATTTTGTTAGTTGAATTATTAGTTTTATTGCTATCAATTAATTCATATTTTAATGTTTTAGCTAATAAAACATAGGAACCTAATCAGCGCCCTATTAATCAAAAGTGTAATTAATAAATTTTATTTATGTCTGTCATTTCTATACGTTATTTCGGCACCGACCCATAGATGTTTTCATCTAGTGGGACCATATTGGATATACATTTCTGAATACATATAATATAAGAATAGAGATACCGCAATGATGATAATTTGGTCGCGTAAAGTCGCTCACTCGCAACATTACAAAAAATAACGATAAATCTTTGCATGTTTGCTCAGAGGAGGGGCTAAGCGTAAATGGGATGCTAACAATGGGCCTAATCCCATCCAGCGTATCAGCCATCAATTAGACAAGTCCAAATAAATATTTCCCTGGGCTATTATTATGGAGGCCTAAGTAGGTAGGTTCCGCTCCACCTCTTTGTCGGGCTGGATCCGGTATATCATCCTTCCGGATCAGTCTTCTTTGTCTGGGAGCAGTAAATTTGCCAACTCCTCCATCCAGCTGTCTTCCATACTGATCTAAATGCATTATTTATAGCGGTGTCATAAAAACCATTTCAATTCGAAATAATTTCTCAAATATTCATATCTATTAATCTCAGAGATTGGTCTGAAATGGACTCGTACCCATCCATAGTTTAAATGAGGAGTTTTCAGTCAAAAATTAATTATATCTACTTTTGAAAAGTAGAGGTCCTTTTGAAAAATTAAAATTCTACAACCAAAACTTATTAATTTATTCCAAAACGTGTATCTAATTAAGTTTTCCAATGTGAAATAGGTGTTACTTATTAACATTCTCAATAAAAAATTAATTTATCTATAACAGATGCTACTATAATAATTTTTAAGTAATAATCTATATAAGTGGATATAAGGGTAATTATTTAAAACAATTTTTTAAAATATCGATATTCAATATTAAAGTATCGATGCTTAAAAAACATTGCCAAAAATTCATCGATGTTTTCGAACACCCATTTTAGTAAAATAATTTTAAAACTTTTTGAATTTAATTCAATGCATTTAATATAAAAAAATAATAAGAACAATTTATAAAAAAACCTTTTATATTCCAATTAATTATATAAAAGAAAATTAGTTACATATTTACACTAATTTGAATTAGTGATGCAAAACCACCATTTCAGGAACAACTAAACATGATTGTTTTTCTTTTCTATAAATTGTAATTATTGGAGCATATAGTTATTAAATCCCACAATATTAATATTTTTTAACTTTTTCTCGCTAAGTAGAATTCTTTTTTCACTAACGATGGATGTCGCCATGACTGACAAATACTTCATTGCAACTTTAACCATAGTGGAATTCTTATAATTATAATTATTAGAGTAAAATGCTAATGGGTTGTCAATTGTTTTGGAAAAATATTTCCAAACGGTACTTTTTGGAGGCATCTTAATTATTGAGAACAAGGCAAATATACAGAAACTTAAATAGCCACTCTCGTTTAAACTGTTTGTTTACCCTCACCGAAGTTTCTAAATGAGAAGAACATTCTAAGAGCTCTGATTGGCTTATTGGTTATTAAATGCCATATTAATTTATCTCCTTTTGTTTTGAATCTGAAATTTCCGGTATTAGATTTAATTTTTTTATTATATCTCTTTTGCAATTAAAAAAATGAAAAATTGAGACAAATGTGAACATCGATGTTAAAAAACCATTGGCTTCAATAAATCGATTTTCAGAACATGATGTTTCGAAAACAACGATCTCGATGTCACATCCCTAGTTCTTAACCATGTACGCTGGCTACACTGGAAAGAGCTCAGTTAGTTAACATATGAGGGATTACCAGCATACCACAGTTTGTTAAATTTTAGTATTATTTTTTAATATAAACACCATATTGTTATTTTAAATTACTGACTTCTATATTGATACATTCTATCACATAAAAATTGCTTTGTTTCACCTGTATAGACAGCTGGAAAATTTAGACATTGATTTTATGTTGTATGTATACAATTAAAATTCTTGTAAGCAATTTTACCTCATATTTCCAATTTTATCAATTTCCATTTGGAAATTGAAGAGAGAAGATTACATTATCCTTCCCACAGTTCTTTATGGATGTGAGACGTGGCCTCTTACACTAAGTGGTGAACAGCGTCTTAAGGTTTTCGAAAATAAAGTATTACGCAAAATATTCGGACCAAAAAAGGATGAATTAACGGGAGAATTTAGAAGATTACAGAACGCTGAATTAAGGGACCTACACTCAATAAATATAATTCAAGCTATAGCATTGCGGCGTGTAAGATGGGCATGTAAGGTTGTAGGGGTTAGTAACGAGCAGATCCCTAAAATGTTAATAAACACTGAACCAACGTCCAAGGGGTAGACGGAAACGTAGATGGGAGGATTGCGTTAAACCTGATTTAGTGGAATTGGGTTTGGAGGGGCATCACTGGAAGGATGTATGCAGAGAGCGTTTGGTGGTATCGGCATCGAACCTTCGGGTTCGTTAAGCCTTTATTATTATATTCAATTATACCATATTTAACTTTCTGTTGACCTGTGCTCCTTACAGAAACTTTATGACAGTTCTTCTCTTTTTTATGTTTTTTATTCATGATAATATTGATTTTTTGTAATGAATACTCTTGCGGAGTTCTTAGGAAGATAAACTGTACTTTAGTAGTACAAGAGCCGGGTTCTATTTTTATTACTTTAATGAAAACTTTGTTTAGTTACTTGTCAAAATTAATGAGTCTACCAAGTATAGGTAGGGGAATACAAAATGGTGGCTGTTTCAAAAAATTTTAAAAAAATGATTTTTTTTTCGGAGTTCCATATCTTTAAAATTATCAACAACATTGAAAACCTTATTTAACATCATTTAAAGAAGAGTAAATTTTCTAAAATATGAGAACTAATAGAGATAATTACGTTCAATAGTTCTCAAGATATAGCTTTTTAAAAACCAATATATCATAAAAGAGGGACTGGAATAATCAGTAGTTAGTGAATTTATTTTGAAAAATCTATTTCTCAAAAACCATTTGACGTACAAATGTCTATTAACACTCAAATTAAAGCTAATTTGATGTACAATAACGTAGTTTATTACGTTTATCTTTGTAGTATAGTATTATTGTAGTATTGTAGTAGATTGTAAAAAAATATATCTCAGGTTCGTTAAGCCTATATTATTATTGCAATTTTAGGATACAATAGTACATGACCTTTGAATCCCTCTCGTATTCAATCCTTACAATCCAAAATCCTTCGTAAAATCCTCAATGCTCATTTGTAAAATAAAATCATACATAAAGACCTTAATGTTCCCTATGTAACCGATCTGGCCCGAACCAGATATCACTCCTTCCATTATAAACTCTCCAACCATTCAAACCCCCTAGTTTCTAATCTTGCATCCTCTTCCATTCCTGATAATTCTCCGAGGCGCTTGAAAAGAAGATGGCCACGAGACCAGCTAATGTAAAATGTAATTAGAGTGCTACCAATGGGTAGTTTCTCTACACGCCTGTTACACTCCAATTTAACTTAGATCAGATTTACTAAATGTATTATAATGTACAGTTGTAAATAGCAATAAATGAATATTAAAAAAAAAAATTGTACATGAGTATGGGGTAAATACCTAAACATTGTACAGGTCCAACTATAGAATAAAAATATATTCTAATTGGAAGTTTTCTTCATTTTTTAAAAATTCTTTTAATAAATTTCGAAGTTCAGAATAAGTTGAAGAATCCTAAATATTATACTGGCTATTTTTTAATTTATGCTTCCCTTTGAGGGACCTCAACATCGTATCTATTTTCTCTCTTCTGAACATTTGCAGAATTTCCTCCTCTCGATTGAGGTGGCAATTGTGTAAGAAATACGTTAGGAAATGGTTAATATTTCCCGAGGTCGGTAACTGAAGGCAGAACGAATAACTGAGTCCTAGGAGATTGATGACGAGGTGGAACTGCGCGAGGAGGTTCCTTTGCTAGATTTTTCACGTAGCCGGCGGTAGCTGGTGCATGACAAATGTTCGCCCCGCACCAACCGCCTCAGCCTACAATGCCAGGCCTCCTCTCGATTTGTCAAATTGTTCGGGAGGGGGGCCCCTGAGACAAATGATTGCTATGACATTACCCTCCTCTTTATACCCCATTAAATTTTCATTTTAAATTTTAGAACCGGTTTTCACTCTTTCAGTCAGGGTGGTTTAGAACCATATGTTCTTGATCCAAGTCACGATTACTTTAATATTTTTTTCAGTAATGTATAATGTTAACGAATTACATCGCAATAGGATACATATTTTTTTTTTTTTATTTATTTGTTGATATTTACAACTGTATAAAAAAATACAACCAGTAAATTTGATCATAATGGCATATGATATGATACAGGATGTAGAGAAACTACCCAGTAGTAGAACTCTAAAACAGTTTACAATATAAGGTCACGAGGTCATCTTCTTTTCAGGCGCCTTGGAGGATTGCCAGGAATGGAAGAGGAAGCAAGGTTAGAAACGAGTGGGTTTGGGTGGTTAGGGAGTTTATTATGGAAGGAATAATATCGGGTTCGGGCTAGATCGGTTACATAAGGAACATTTAGGTCTTTATGGATGGTAAGGATACATATAAAATTCAATTTCAACAACCGGACTTGAGAATATATTTAGAGGGCCTAAAAAATAATTATTAATTATTTTAAAAAAACAAAGAAAAAAACCATAAATAGGGTGCGTTTAATATATAAAAAAAGAAAAACTGAGATATGAGCTAAGAGATATGTTCTGGTGACTTCTTGGCATAAGTGCACTGTGGCTTGACCAAATATAATAGCTCAACTGTAGTAGGAACTGATGCATGAACAGTTCAACAATAATAACCTTATAGCACATCATTTAAAGTAGCGTAAATTTGCTAAAATATAAGCAATTATATTTTATTATAAAATATAAAATAAAAGAGCTATTTACGTTAAATAGTACTCAAGATATACATTTTTTTAAACAGCAACATTTCAAAAACAGAATGTACTGAAATATGAGTAGTGCGTGAATTTATTTTGGATAATCTATATCTCAAGAATCATTAGACTTACAAATGTCTATTACCACTCAAATTAAAGCTGGTTAAATATACTATAAAGTAGTTTATAATGTTAATCTTCGTAGAAGTAATAGTTTTTATGACAATTGCCAAAATAAATTCACAAGATAGTTCTAGTTGTTCGGAAAAACTTCTGGTTTAAAAAAATTATATCTCAGGAATCTACGACGTACAGATGTCTATTAGCACTCAAATTAAAGCTAGTTTCAATACTTTAATGCACTATAAAGTATTTTATAACGTTTATCTTCGTAGAAATAGTAGTTTTTAATTAATTTAAAATTTTAGAACCGGTTTTCAGTCTTTCAATCAGAGTGGTCTAACAAACGGAGTTAGGAATATATTTAGAAAGCCTTAAAAAAAATGAGTAATTATTTTTGAACATAGACAGCAAATAACATTTAATATAAATAACTAATTATTAATATACCACTAAATTTGTCCATTTAATTGACAAATTTACTCTCCATATTTCTCATACCTCCGCTCTCTTGTGATCATCAGCCCACGTTTTATCCGATAAACAAATTAAAAGACTTTATAATTAGAAAACAATATAAAAACAAATCAATATCGTCACAGCAGTAGATCAGTTTAAAAAACTAAACAAATATATAAATTTAAAAAAAACTAATATATAGATTTAAAAAACTAAAAGTTGGTTAAAATAAATAATTAAATGAAGAAAAAAAAAAAGTTGTTATTATTTAATTCTAAGGAAAGAAAACATTGGTCCTTAATATCTTATTTAATTAAATCTTCTGAACAACGTTTTGGATGTCCTGCCCTTTATCCAGTCTACAAATTATTATATTAGTTAAATATTATTAACCATTGTAACAATAACATATTGTATTGTAATGGTTTTTAAAATATATTAGTTATTTATATAATGATTTATTATGATTGCTTGAGAGTGGATTATTTTATTTTTAACATTTTCAAACAAGGTTTTTAAATTATTTATTTACATAACATTTTATATTTTAAATCTAAGAAAAAAGACAATAATTTATGTGAAAAAGTTTTAGATTTAAAATATAAAAAGTTATGTAAGTAAATAATAAATTTTAAAACATTATTTGAAACTGTTATGATATTATTTTAATTTTTAATTTATTTTAAAGATATGACATGGGCAATTAGCCTGCAGAAAAATTTTAAAGATTATGACATCAAAATTTAAGGTGTAGATAAATGCTTATTTGTATTTGGTATACACATTTTTATAGGTTGTCTCCTTGAAAATGGCTTGAAACGGAGAATTTCTGAAAATAATGTTGAGAGTATATTTGCATCAAAATTGTGTGTGTTAAAAATAAAATAATCCACTCTTAAGCAATCATAATAAATAATTATATAAATAACTAATATATTTTAAAAACCATTACAATACAATATGTTAATGTGACAATGGTTAATAATATTTAACTAATATGATAATTTGTAGACTAGATAAGGGGTAGGCCATCCAAAACGTTTTTCAGGAGATTTAATTAATTAAGATATAAAGGTTTTCAATGTTTTCTTTCCTTGGACTTAAATAATAAAAAATGTTTTTTGTTTGTTTTTTTTCATTTAATTATTAATTTTAATTAACTTTTGTTTTTTAAATCCATATATTAGTTTTTTAAATTTATATATTTGTTTAGTTTTTTAAACTGACCTACTGCTCTGACTATATTGATTTGTTTTTAAATTGTTTTCTAAGTATAAAGTCTTTTAATTTGTTTATCGGATCAAACGTGGGCTGATGATCACTGGAGAGCAGAGGTATGAGAGAGTGAAATAGGGTGTGTAAATTTGTCAATTAAATTGAATAAAATTGTTAAATAGGAGAAAAATAGTAATAATGTATTGTATTTAGTGTATAGAAAATTATTGATTGTAAAAGGATAGGGTAGAAAAAAAAATTGTTCCTATACCATGTATTGTATATATTGTATATATTGATTAGTATGCTATATATTATAGCAACCCAATGTATTTGGGCTGTATTTAACATAGATTAAATAATGATAAATATTATTTCTAGATTAATAACGATAGTTACATCTTTTCTATTGAATTTCATAAAATCAAATTCCGGTCCCTGTAATGTATACATGACTCCAACACCTGCATTATGTGATGTATGTATCCTGGATGTTTTGTCAAGTATACAAACATGTGGCGCGACATACCCTATATTTATAAGTTATGGACCTTCATTGTAGTTGATGAAAAATGAGGATATTGTATAAATAGAATAAAAAGCTAATGGGATGAGTATGTAAAGGAGAAGGTCTACTGAAGAGGGCGATGTATACGTCCCATGTAACCGGAATAATAATTAGGCCTATCTGTACATGAGCGATTTAGGGGGTCATTAGCCGAAGGGCAAAGCGTAAATGGGGCGATGGCAACCCTTGCCACTCTCAGCCGGTTCCGATTTAAAATGAAAATTTAATGGTCTATAAAAAGGGGAACTTGTCACAGCAGTCATTTGTCTCTGGGGGCCCCCCTCCGATCGCTAATTTGACAAATCGTTCGACAATGCGGTGGCCACCTTGGCTCTAACGGATTGCAATCCGCCTCTAATTCATAACCATTTTAGTTTCCGTTCTTCATCAATTACGAGTTAGTTCAATTATTGCGTGATTTTATGTTGGTAGTTATGACATTATATGTATATTATGGATTGCCCATTTAAAGATATCAAGTCTTTCAAATAGTGCAAGAGCCCAAGAGGAGAAACTCAGTTATTTCACTCTAAATATTAATTACTTTAATAAAAAATATGTATGATTACTAGTCGAAATTGATGATACATACATTTCAAGCGTTAAAAAAATTATTTTTCTTTCGGTGCACCATATCTTTAAAATTACTTACAATACAAGAAAATCTAATAGAACACCATTTAAAGTTGCGTAAATTTGCTAAAATATCAGCCCTAAAGGAGCTATTTACGTTCAATATACTTTTTTACCGATATATACGTATACCGAGAAATACTTTTTTAAACAGTAACATTTCATAAAAAATGTACAGAAAATAAGTAGTTAGTGAATTTATTTTGGATACTCTATATCTCAAGAATCATTAAAAAAAAAAAAAGGCAGTTATTTCACCTTAATATTTGATTACTTTAATGAAAACTATGTATACGATGAGAAGATGGTTGGGGGTTGGGGTCAAAATATAACACCAATAAGTTGAAGTGACTTAATCGTACCAACGTTTCGGCCAAAATTTCTAGCTTTCATCAGGGCTAAGAAAAGAACAAGATGACAACCAATGAGAATACAGAAAATATAAACAGAATGACATAAAGCAAATAATTGTACTGAATGGAATTAATAAAATTAAAGTGATGAAAGAAGTACAAAATAAAATGTATACATTTTGCAATTTCATTGGCAATTGAAAAAGTAGGTAAAATAAATTTTTCTATTCATTTCTTTTGTTAAACTTAACATATATTTTGCTTCTTTGTCTAATATTATGGTTACATATCTCATTTGTTACATATATTTTCTCTCTCTCAATTTTATTATTATTAATAAACTAAAATATTCATATTTCTTTGCATTATATAATTTCAAATTTTTATTTTATTTTCTTAATTATGTTATTTTACAAAATAAGATGGCCTCGTGACATTATATTGTAAAATGTTTTTAGAGTTCTACTACTGGGTAGTTTCTCTACATGCTGTATCATATCATTATGATCTTACTTCAAATTTACTTGTATTTTTTATACAGTTGTAAATATCAATAAATAAATATAAAAAAAAATAAAAAATGTTATTTTACCTACTTTTTCAAGTACCTATGGTACACACTTTATTTTCTAATTCTTTCACCACTTTAATTTTATTAATTCCATTCTTTACAATTATTTACTTTATGTCATTCTGTTTATATTTTATTTTTTATTTTCTGTATTCATTGGTTGTTATCTTGTTATTTTCTTAGCCCTGGCGAAAGCTAGAAATTCTAGCCGAAACGTTGGCACAATTAAATAAGTTACTTCAACTTATTTCTGATATATTTTGACCGCACCCCCCTCAACTACCTCTCATGTTTATGAAAACTATGTATAATTACTTGTCAAAATTTATGATTCTGCCGTGTAGTTAGGGAATAAAAAATGGCGGCTGTTCCAAATGGTAAAAAAAATTAATTTACATTTAATAATTCCCGAGATAGTTTTTTAAAACATTTCATAAAGAAAATCAATATTTTCAATTAAGTATGAGAATACTATATCTCATGAATCAATGGACGAACAGATGTCTATTAGCGCTCAGATTAAAGCTAGTTTAATGAACGATAAAGTAGCTTATTACACTCATATTCGTATTAGTACTAGTTTTCATGACATTTGCCAAAACTGTGTACAACTACCGTTAAAAATTGATGAGTCTGCCAATTATAGTTAAGGGGGAATAAAAAGTTATGGCTGTTTCAGACGTTAAAAAAAAAATATTTTTTCATTCGGAGCTCTATCTATAAAACTACCTGCAACACTAAAAATCTAATAGAACCTCATTTAAAGTAGCGTAAATATGCTAAAATGTTAGCCCTAAAAGAGCTATTTACGTTCAATAGTTCCCGAGATATACTTTTTAAAACAGCACATTTCATAAAAAATGTACAAAAAAATAAGTAGTGAATTTATTTTGGTTAATCTATATCTCAAGAACCATTAAAAAAAAAAGGCCTCCACCTCTTTTTCCTCTACCTCCTAGTTTATTTATTTATTAAAACATTTA